>NW_007256563.1:208698-268725 GCF_000164805.1 Carlito syrichta | reverse complement strand
CAATCCACTCACCTCAGCCTCCCAAAGCATGGGATTACAGGCTGAGCCACCGAGCCCGGCTAATTTGCAATTCTTTGATGATTACTGAGGTTGAGCATTTTTCATTTATCTGTTGGCTGCTTGCATATCTTCTTTTGAGAAATGCCTATTCATATATTTTCCCCACTTTTTAATAGGGGTGTTTGCTTTTTTCTTTTCAACATGTTTGAGTTCCTTGTAGATCCTAGATGTTAGGTCTTTGTCAGATATATAGTTGTCAAATATGCTTTCCCCTTCGGTGGGCTGTCTCCTCACTCTCAAGATAGTTTCTTTTGCTTTGCAGAAACTTTTCAATTTGATGAGGTCCCACTTGTCTGTCTTATCTCTTATGGCATGGGCATTTGGGGTTTTGAGCAAAAATTGGTTGCTGGTTCCAATTTCCATCAGAGAATCTCCTACATTTCCTAAGGTTCTTATCATTTGAGGTCTTACATTTATTTGATCCATTTAGAGTTGATTTTTGCGTATGGTGATAGGGGTCTTGTTTTAATCTTCTGCCTGTGGTCAGCCAGCTTTCTCAGCATCATTTACTGAATAAGTTCTCCTCTCCCCAGTGGTTGTTATGGAGGCTTTGTCAAAGATGTGTTGGTTGACATATTGAGGTTTTGCTTCTGGAATCTCTATCCTGTTCCATTGGTTTATCAGCCTGTTCTTGTATCAATACCAGGCTGTTTTTATCATTGTTGTCTTAAAATAAAGTTTAAAGTCTTTCTCAGCATCATTTACTGAATAAGTTCTCCTCTCCCCAGTGGTTGTATGGAGGCTTTGTCAAAGATGTGTTGGTTGACATATTGAGGTTTTGCTTCTGGAATCTCTATCCTGTTCCATTGGTTTATCAGCCTGTTCTTATATCGATACCAGGCTGTTTTTATCATTGTTGTCTTAAAATAAAGTTTAAAGTCTGGAAGTATGATACCTCCTGCTTTGTTTTGTTTTTGTTTTTGTTTTACTGGGGATTATTTTGGAAATTCATGTTCATTTATGTTTTCATATGAATTTCTGTATTGTCGTTTCCAAGTCAGAGAAGAATGATGCTGGTAATTTAATGGGTATTGCATTAAATTTGTAGATTGCCTTGAGTAGGATGGACATCTTAACAATGTTTATTCTTCCAATCCATGAGCATGGAATATTTTTCCATATGTTTGTGTCATCTTTGATTTCTTTGAGCAATGTTTTGTAATTTTCATTGTAAAAGACTTTCACTTCTCTGGTTATGAAGATGCTAAAGTATTTCGTGTGTGTGTGTGTGTGTGTGTGTGTGTGTAGTGTGAATGGGATTGTGCTTTTATTTAGTTCTCTGCCTGTTTGTTTTCCAGCACTGTGTTGAATAGGAGGAGTGAAAGTGAGTGTACTTTTTATTGCTGTCATCTCAGTTATTGACTCCTTCATTCTTTCTTCTTGTCTCTCCTCATTTCTATTCATTCTATTAATATCTTGATGTCTGGGTTTGTGACTTGAGACCAGTCGCTCTGGGGGCTCTTGATTCTTTGAGTTCTGAAGTCTGCATTCTCAGGGGCTGTCTTCCCCAGAGTCTGCATGGGACCTGTGTTCTTCCTTTGATTCTTCTCCATTTGTGATGCTTTCCTACTCCTTCCCCACCTTCTTTAATACCATTGCTCAGTAATGGGGGGAAATAGCTTTCACTTTTCTTTGGTCAATCCCCTATTCTTCTTTATGTAGATTCTCTGGATTTGTTCAATGTTTAAGCCAGATTGGAGATGGGGAGGCTGTGCTTTTTGCAGTTTTGAGTTTTAATTAAGGTGAGTTGGGGAGCTGTGGTTCAGAAACTGTATGCAGATCACAGTATCTGCGGACAGGTGTGTTGACCTCCTGGTACCCACTTCCCACCACCTTGCAATCTGTCCACGTAGTGGGGGAATATGTATGTCCCCTGAAAGCAAAATGAGATTTAAAAAAAAGAAAAGGAAAGGAAAAAAGAAGATGGGAGATGAAAGGAAGATGGAGAGGAGAAGGGGAAGGAAAACAGACAGGCACACCAACTAGCAAATAAACAAACAAAAACATACAAACAAGTAAACAAAAAACCTTGATAATGCACTTGCTCTCAAAAATATCCACATGCAAACAGAGAGGCTAAAAAACACCAAAAAAAATCTAAAACAGAAAAAGCACTAAAATATAAGCAAAACCAGAAAGAAACAAAGAGCTCCCTCTGCAGCCATTTCTGGAACTTCGGGTTCCTTTTCCAAGCACCACCACTGCTTTTGGCCATGGCTGGCCTAGCAGTGGTAGGGAGTAGTCTCTAGTCTTCAATTCCTCCTCTCCACTCTCAATGCAGGTGGATGGAGTTGCTTTTAGCATGGATCAGATGCTCCAAGAACTGCTGTGAGAGAAGGGTGAATTAGATCCGGATTCACCCCATCCATCTACTGCTGCTGCTGCTGACAAGTCCCCCACTCAGATCAGATGTGTTCATGCCTGGTCAAACATGGAGATGGGGTGTCCATCTTTCTGTGTCCACTCCTGAAATTTCCTCTCTGACCAGCAATGGTCATTCCCAGAGGGGTGTGGTGATTGCTTCCAAGTCTCAGACTGGAGGCTGAACAGAACCAGTCCAGCCAACACAGGTTTCTGCCTATCTCAGAACAGAGAAAAAGGTGGCAGTTTGTGTCTCCTCACCACCAGCAGGGCTCAGCTCCAGATTTCCTTACTGTGCCCTCTCCACGGTTCCCACTGCTAGTGCCTGGGCCTGCTGCCACAGGTAATGGCATGGACCAGGTGCCAGGCACTAAGGAACATCTGACCTCCACTGCCTCTTCCTGAGAGAACCTCATGAATGGCTGATGATCCTGCACATCACTGGGCTCCAATCTCAGGACAGTGGTAGGTTGCAGCTGCCTCCAGAGGGAAGCCCTGAGTGCTTGATCCCGAGTCTCCCTGCAGACAGACTTTCACTCGCTTAGCTGCAATCACCCACTCACGCAGACTGTCTTTATTGACACTTGCCCTTGCAGAAACTTTCACACTCCCATCAGTTCCATTGCCATCTTCCTCCTTCTGGAACAACATTTTCAAACAAAAGAAAGATAAAATGCAAATACATTGTGGTAAAGATACGTTTGTTGCATTTGGAAAATGTCAAGGAGACCAGCATTAATAGAGAAGGCAGAAAGTGGATCAAAATGAATTAGATCACAAAAAAAGAGTAGGTGGATAATTAAAACTCTATAGGGCCATTTTAATTGAGATGGATACCATTGGAGGATATCATCTGACATATATTTTAAAAGAGTCAAAGATTGAATCATAGTTACCTGTACTTGGTACTTACAGTAACCTGTAGGTCCTCAATATTTTCATATGTTTATTTTTCCTTCTATTTCATTTTACACTATCTATTCATTTCTTATTTATTCTATTTTATTTTATCCCAGTACTTCATATGTATTGTTCAATACATATTTTTTCAATATCTCAAACATCTCCAGTGAACTCTCCACTGAATAACTCCACTTGCTAAAATCTAAATTCTAGAAATGTTTAACTTTTCTCACACTGCAGTTTTACCAAGAAAAATTTAAATCTTCAGAAAAAAATGTGTGTCTCATGTTTTCTAAATACAGAACACAACATTGCTTAGCAAATATTTTTCTATGCTTCTCATTATTTCACTCCAATAAATTGTCCAAATATCTCATTCGTTTTATGAAACATCCAACTTGTCTTATTTAATGGACAAATCCAGAAAAGAATTTGCCTCATTTGTACCAAAAAAAAAAAAAAAAAAAATGAACCCATATGGCAAAACCATCTTAAACCTCTCAATTTTTTTTTACTCTGAGAGTTGTGGGGTAAAAGTGAGAATTTGCTACATAAGTATATTGCATGCAGGTAAAGTTTGGGCTTCTAGCTGGCCCTTTCTCCCCCGAGAGTAGACCAGGTATCCAGTATTTTGCCACGTTCCCCCTCCATTCTTTCTTCCCCTTTTCCTAGCATTATTCAGTATCTACCAATCCCAACCTAATGCTTTTGTGACCAGTGATCAGGGGTTGCTAATGAGTGAGAACATGAGGTATTTCTGTTCTTTGGTCACTTAGTATGATTATCTCCAGCTGCATCTATGTTGCTTTGAAGTCCATGATTTTGTTCTTCTTTACGACTGCATAATATTTCATCATGCATATGTGCCATGTTTTCTTTATCCAGTCCACTTTAGATGGGCATTTGGGTTTGGTTCCATGTTTTTAACTATTGTGAAAAGAGCTGCAGTAAACATGTGTGTGCACATGTCTTCTTTGTAAAGTGGTTTATGTTTCTTTGGGTATATACTCAGAAGAGGGATTGCTGGATTGTATAGGAGTTCAATTTTTAGTTATTTGAGAAATTCTCATACTGCTTTCCAAAAAGGTTGAACAAGCTTAAATACCTGATCACAGTGTGGAAGCATTCTCTTTTCTCCAAAGCCACCTCCAACACCTGTTTTTAAACTTCTCACTCTTACTCTTCCCTAATTTAACCTGCGTCTTACTAAATTTCTAACTCTCTCTCAAACATCTTGATCATTGAGATGATGCTCATGTTTTCTAAATATACTGTCTAACTGATCTTTCTCTTGCATTTCATCTGTTATTCTTAGAAGTATTTTAATAAGATGTTCTCTTTAAATATGTATAAATATGTCATAAAATATACAGCCAGAAAACAATTTAAAAAAATGTCTTCTGCTGCAACTTGGAAGAAACTAGAAGCTACTTTTCTAAGTGCAGTAACTCAAGATCAATGCTACATGGGGTCTGAATAGGCATATAGAATGGTAAAATGGACGTTGGAGCCTCAGAAAGCAAAGTGAAGAATGAAAAATTACCTGTCAGTTCAATGTACACAGTTGGGTAATGGGAACATTTAAAGCAAACTCTTCTTTATCACTATGCAATTCATCCATATAACAAAAAACTACTTTAACCGTAACAGCTGTTTAAATAAAATAGTAATAAAATGAAAATAGAAAATAATATAAACCATCATAATGATTATTTATATTGATAACATGTTGACATGATAGCTTGGTTATACTGGAAAAATAACATATATTATCAATATTCTTCAAATAATTTTTTTCTTGTAAAAATTATGATCATAAGCATGTAAGAAGAAAAAATTGTTTACATTTGAGCAATTTCAGTTCTGGAAAGATGGTGGCCAAGCCAGTCAGACGATGTAAGTCCCACTGTGAGTGAGCGAGTATTTGGGAAATTTTGGGTAAATGTCAGTGAGTGAGTGGGCATGTGAGTGGCTGACTGAGTGAGGGCTCAGGGGCAAACAATCAGGGCTCTCCTGGTGCAGTGGCTGGTACCGCAGCTGCTCAGCTTGAACCCTAGCAATTCCCAGGATGCAGAAGCCAAGCACCCGCCGTTTTTTGTTTGTTTGCTTTTTAAATCAGCAAAACCCTTCCTGGGAAGAAGATGCTGGGAGAGACTGATTAAGTGGGGGCTCGTGAGCAAGTATCCAGGGCCCTCCTGGTGAAGCAGCTGGTGCTGCAGCTGCTCTGCTTTCTCCCTAGCACTTCTCAGGTCTCAGAAGCCAAGTGCCATTTTTTTTAAACTGATGAAAGATTTCCTGCAAAGAGCGGCAGGGAGAGACTACCAGCCTCTAGGCTCTGCCTCACCACTGCAGCAGGAGAGACTGCCAGCTCCTGGCTTTGCCCCTTCACTTCAGTGCCTGGCCAGATACTGGCAGCAAGGGCTGTAGGGGAGGCCAGTGGCAGAGTCCTATCAGAGAAGGCAAAAGAGGCAGAGGCACCCCACCACCATCTTGAAAAAAGGGTTAGAAAGTGCTCTGAACTTGCCCACCATGGAACAACATATCCAATCTCTGTGACCAGTGGATCAACTACTCGGGGGTTGATCACGACCCAGAGGGAACATCTTGAAAGCACAAACTTCACAGGGACAGGAAAAGGGCTGAATCTCAGGTGCCACACCCCCTACCCTGATTCAGCTGCAGGACAAAGGGTGTGGCCAGAAAAAAGACAAGGAAGACCTCCAAAGAGATCAGTGGTGAGTCTGGGACTGACCCAACCCCCCTCCTCCCCAGCAATCCTCTGAATGTCAGGCCTATCTGGCTGGGGGCATGACTTAAAGGGATAAACCCAGGCAGAGCCTGGATGTCAGCCTCAATAGAACTCCATTCCAGGATAGACCTGACTGGGGAACTCCCCATGAGTACATACCTGGAAAAAGACAATTCTGCACCTCCCCACCAGAGGGGATTCCCCTGACCATATGAGAATGGGAGGGGAGGACTGCACCCCCATCCAACCCCACTGCTCCTACTTCTTTCCTGGTCCGGACACTGGGGAGACAGTGAAAGAGACGGAAGGAAGCTCTGCAGGAGATAGCCGAAAAGCAGATGAGAGGAACAATTACAGAACCTGCCACAAATAGGCAGGATTTTTCTTTTTTAATAAAACAAATTTCTTTTTGCCTGTTTGCTAGTTTTTCTATTTTTTAAAATATTTTTCCTTTGTGCATGAATGTGTATGTGAAGGTTTGATTTCATCCTCCCCTTTTTTTGTTTTCTTTTTCTTTATTCTTTTGTTTTTTGTTTTCTGTTTATGTGTGTATGTGAATGATTGAGTGTTCATCTTTCAGCTTATTTTGTTTTTTGTCTATTTTGTTGGTTTGGTTTTGTTCTTTTATTCTTCTCTTTTTCGTACTTCAAGGTGTATGTGAATATATGTGTGAGGATTCAATCTGAATTATTATTTTTTCTTTTGTGTGTAGGGGTATGTGTTTTCTTCTTTTCCAGTCTATCTCTTTTTCTTCCCCATTCATTTTGTGCTAGGTGTATGTGTGTGTGTGTTTAGTTTTCCTGGTTTTCTTGTTGTTGTTGTTGCTGTTGTTGTTTGTTCTGCCTCACTTTGTTGTTATTTCAGTTTGTTTTGGTGTGTGTGTGTGTGTGTGTGTGTGTGTGTGTGTGTGTTCATTTGCTTTTTGTTTTGGTTTATGCTTCCATTATTCTGTGTTTTTTTCCTTTTTTAAAATATTTTTGTCCATCTTACTTCATTCTATTTTTCTCTTCTCCCCATTGCTGCTACTGTATCTTGGACTTTGGAGGTACACACACATACCCATTGCATCATCTTACAGAGTGGGGGTGAGGAGTGGTTCTCAGGGAACACATACCACAATCAGTGACCATTGTGATTTGCAAGTAGTTTCTGAACCCTAGCTCCTCATCCTCTACTTATTCGACTTTCAAAACTACAGACAGTAAAGCTTCCCACCCACAGTACTGTTTCAAAATAGAACAAATCCCTAGCCCAGATCGGGGAAGAATAGAGGACTCAGAAAAAATCAGAAGTGAAAGCCTCTCCCATTGCCACTGAATAGCAGAACTAAAGAGAAAAGTACAAGAGATCTGAAACAGATGAGGAAAAACCAACAGAAGACCACAAATAATTTCAAGTATAACAAAGAGAAAACCCCTCAAAAATCAGACCTTGGAGCCAAAACAATGGAATTCAACAAGGACTGATCCCAGAATATGACAGGGATTAGGGAATGGATGGAAAGAGTGAATTCTTGTCTCAAGAAAGACAAGATACAACACTGAAAGAACTTGTAGCAGAGATTTTGGCCATAAAAAATTTCATGCAGGAAATAAAAAACAAGATGACAAGCATAGAAAGCAGAATTAATCTAGCAGAAGAAAGAATCTCAGAACTTGAAGACCAGAACATGGAAATAACCAGATCTGTAAAAAACATGGAAAGAAAACTCAGAAAGAAAGAACAAAGCCTACTAGAGATTTGCATTTATACCAAAAGGTACATATGCCTGATTGGTATCCCAGAAGAAGAAAGGGCAATGTAAAACACCTTGGAGCATGTATTCCAGGAGGTTATCGAAAAAATTTTCCCCAACTCACCAGAGATGTAACTAGCCAGACACAAGAGATACAGAGAACCCCCACAAGACATCAAATGAGAAGGCCAACCCTAGACATATAGTAATTCACTACACAAAGAATGAACCAAAGAAAAAACAAATCAGAATAGCAGCAGACCTATCAGCAGAAGCACCATAAGCAAGAAGGGACTGGAATTCAGTATTCAAAGCCCTCAAAGATAAATAATTTCAACCAAGAATTTGCTACCCATCCAAGTTCAGCTTCATCAGTGATGGAGAATTAAAATCCTTCCCAGATATCCAATCCCTAAGAGATTATGCAGCTTCCAGACCAGCTCTACAGGAGATACTTAAAAAGGTATTAAGCACAGAAAAGGAAAAAAGAATGACCACACAATTCCCAAGAGAAGAGCAGAGCACAGAATCAACAGAGAATACAGCACAACAACAAACTTGAAAACACATACATACATCAACGCCAAAGCTAAAACAAAGCAAGTAAACAAATAAAAAACTTTATAAGAACTTCACAACAGAGATAAACAATAACATTTCAATAATCAGTCTGAAAGTGAATAGACTAAATGCACCACTGGAAAGACACAGAATGGCAAACTGGGAAGGAAACCATGACCTAATTATTTGCTGAATCCAGGAAACTCATCTCACCACGAGGGACACACACCTAGACTCAAAGTTAAAAGATAGAAAATGAGTTTCCAGGCAAATGGATCACAAAATAAGGCAGGAATCACAATCTTAATATCAGACAAAACAGCCTTTAAGCTATCAAAAATTTTAAAAGATATGAAAGGACACTACATAATGATAAGAGGTTTGATCCATTAGCAAGAAATATCCATCCTAAACATATATGCACCCAACACAGGAGCACCACTATATTTAGAAAATAACTACAAAGAAAATGAAAAAAATAAATTGACTAAAGCACTATTATAGCAGAGGATTGAATATCCCACTAACAGCTTTAGATAGATCATCGAGGCAAAAAACCAACAAGGAGATCTAGAACCTAAATTTGACACTCTATCAAATGGACTTAATAATAACTACAGAATATTCCAACCGACAGTCACAGAATATACATTCTACTCATTACCACATGGAATATACTCCAAGATCGATCACAACCTTGGCCATAAATCAAGCATAAACAAATTCTATAAGGTTGAAACATTGCCATGCATATTCCCAGATCATAGTGGAATAAAAATAAATATCAACACCAGCAACATTTCCCCAAAGCCCACAAAGACATAGATTCTAAACACCATGATGTTGAACAAGTACTGGGTCAACACTGAAATTAAAACAGAATTTAAAAGATTCCTGGAATTTATATCTCTATGAACACACATCAAGAAAATGGAAAGATCACAAGTTGACAGCCTAACAAATCACCTAAGAGAGCTGGAAAGAGAAGACCACCAGAACTCTACCTTTAACAGAAGACTCCAGATCACCAAAATAAGAGCCCAGTTTGGGACATAGAAGACAAAAATATCATAGAAAACATCAACACACCAAAAAGTTGGTTATTTGAAAGAATTAGCAAGATTGATGGAACCCCTAGCCAGAATGACCAAGAAAAGCCCAATAAACACAATCAGAAATACAAAAAATCAAATCACAACTCACCCCAAAGAAGTACAAAAGATTATCAGAGATTATCATGCACACCTATATGG
Source organism: Carlito syrichta (assembly GCF_000164805.1). NCBI lineage: Eukaryota > Metazoa > Chordata > Mammalia > Primates > Tarsiidae > Carlito > Carlito syrichta. Next base: position 259,103 of record NW_007256563.1, on the reverse strand, counting down.
AAACAAACTTAATACCCTTGTTGAAATAGAGGACTTTCTGACCTCACACAACCTCCCCAGGCTGAAACAAGACAGTAAATAGAGTGATAACCACTCAGGAAATTGATTCTGTCATAATAAAAATACCTACACAAAAAAAAACCTTGGACCAGATGGCTTTCCAGCAGAATTCTACAAAATGTATAAGAAGGAGATGATACCAATCCTACTAAAAGTATTCTAGGAAATTGAGAAAGATGGGATTCTCCCCAAATCATTTCATGAAGTTAACATCACACAGATACCCAAGCAGGGTAAAGATCCAAAAAAAAAAAGAGAACTACAGGCCAATATCTCTTATAAATATAGATGCAAAAATCCTCAACAAGATTCTAGCAAATGAAATCCAAAAACACATCTCAAAAATTATTCACCATGACCAAGTAGGTTTCTTCCCCAGGATGCAGGGCTGGTTCAGCATTCACTACATATTCAACGCAATACCCATTAAATCATCATCATTCTTCTCAAAACTGGAAATGATAATACAGAAATTCATATGGAAACATAAACAACCATGAATAGTCAAAACAATCCTTAGCAAAAGAAACAAAGCAGGAGGTATCACACATCCAGATGTCAAAATGTTACTATAAGGTTACAATAATCAAAGCAGCATGATATACGTAAAAGAACAGGCATATAGACCAGTAGAACAGTAGAACAGTACAGAGATTCTGGAAACAAAGCCTCAATTTCTCAACTAACTCATCTTCGACAAAGCTTTCAACAACAGTACTGGGTGAGGAGAACCTATTCCATAAATGGTGCTTGGAAAACTGGCTGATCACATGCAGAAGATTGAAACAGGAACCCTACCTATCACGATACACAAAAATTAACTCTAAATAGATCAAAGACCTAAATGTAAAACCTCAAACTATAAGAATCTTAGAAAATGCAGGTGACATTCTTATGGAAATTGGAACTGGCAACCAATTTCTGATCAAAACCCCAAGTGCCCATACCATAAGAGGTAAGATGTACAAGTGGAACCTCATCAAACTGACAAGCTTGTGCAAAGCAAAAGAAACCATTAATAGAGCAGGGAGACAGCCCACAGAATGGGAAAAAATATTTGCCAACTGTATATCTGACAAAGTACTAACATCTAGGATCTACAAGGAACAAAGACGTGCTGAAAGGGAAAAAACTAATAGTCTCATTAAAAAGTGGGCAAAAGACATGAATAGACACTTCTCAAAAGAAGATATATATGGGCAGTCAACAGACACATGAAAAAGTGCTCAGCCTCACTAATCATCAGCAAAATGTGAATCAAAACCACATTGTGATACCACCTAACCCCAGTAAGAATAGCCATCATTAATAAAACAAACAACAACAAATGCTGGCGAGGATGAGAAGAAAAAGGAACACTTCTATACTGCTGGTGGGAATGAAAACTAGTGCAACCTTTTTGGAAGACAGTGTGGTGATTTCTGAATGAACTAGGAATGGACTTCCATACGATCCCAAAATCCCCCTATTGGGAATATACCCAGAGGAACTCAAGTCATTCTACCAAAAAGACATCTGTGCACGCATGTTCATTGCAGCTCTACTCACAATAGCTAAAACATGGAACCAATCATTCTGCCCTTCAAAACTGGACTGGATTTTTTTTTTAATGTGGCAAATTTGCACAATGAAATATAATGCAGCCATAAAGAAGGACAAACTTGTGGACTTCACAGCAACTTGGATAGATTTAGAGTCAATCATGCTCAGTGATGTATCAGAGAGAAAAAGAACAGAGTACCATATGTTCTCACTTATAAACGAACCTTGAAAATTATCATAATACTATAAGAAAGGAATTGGCAGCAGTGGGAAACTGCCAGGGGAGCAAAGGTGGGATTGGCAGTTGAAGGAAACTGACACGGGAGGGAGGGACACAGCTCATCAACAAGGGTACCTACATAATGATCATCTGTATACTTCACCCTGACTTGTACCCCAGATCTTTAAAATAAAGGGGAAAAAGGTTTTAATTCTAATATTTCATCCCCTTATATAAGGTCTTTTTTATCGAGAATGTACAAGAAATTGAATTTGCTTTTCATATGAGAGGAGACTATGAATCTTAGAATCTTTGCTTTTATGGTATAAAAACTGCACAGAAGTACCTCTATCTTCTGCTATTCTTTTCCATCTCAAATACTTTCATGGACTTTCTTTTTTCTCCCACATCCTACATCAGCCTTAACAAGATGTCTCTCCTCAGCGTATTCTCTTCTGACTCTGCAAATCTTTCCAGTATGAGCTCTTATCAAAGTTTTGATTACAATCAGTAAGCTGATAAATAGCTTATTGATCTGCCGCTTTAGTGTGGATCTTCCTATTCTAAACATAAATTCATGTAGTGGGACGTTTTTATCTGTACTAGCTTTTGACCTTGTCTGACTCAGAATCATGCAGTAACTCATTAAAAACAGGAATAAAACTTGTCACAAGCCAGAACAAAGGGGATTCTTTTTTACCTAGTAGTGAGCCTTGTGTTGTTCCATATTTGTCAGTATCAGTATTTTCTTCATTTTAGTAATTCAAAGAGAAACGAGTTTTGGGGGCTTAAATAAATATTATGGATTTTTGTCATAAACTGTTTCATACTTTTATCTTAGGAGAATAGAGAATAAGGAGGATATTCAGGACCAGGAGGAGAAGGAAAAAAAGGTTGAAGAAAAGGGGGGGGGAAGTGGTAAGAAGGCAAAGAAGGAGAATTAGGCGAAGCACTCAGCATAAATAGCGCTATCGATACCCATTCAAAGGTTACGTCCTTAAACAATCAATGTATTACCACACCCGTGATACAGCATTAGTTATTTGTTGATGTTTTCTTTCTAAAAACAGGTTATGGCATTTTCAAGGAACATGATATTAGTTAAAGAAGTTAAGATATCAGTTAAATTTAATCATAAAACATGAAGACATGTTCTGGTCCACAATATTTTTAAATGGCCTACTGTTCCTGCAGTATGACATCTTAACTAACCCAAGAAGGTCACTCTTGTGTTTCTAGGCTATTACACTTTTTTCCACCTGTCATTCATAATCCCCACTCTTCCTCATTTGAGGACACCAGAAACTGATAGAATTATTCCTTTGTTCTGGTGTTCCAATGTAAAGTATAGATGAGTAGCATTTAATTGCAATTTTTAAATGTGTATCTTTACATCTATCAGTTTTTCTCACATGGTAGTCTGTGATTTAGTAGTTCTTTTGGAGCACTAGTTGACTGTACACTAGAACATGAATATCATACAGGTACTAAAACAAAGTCTAATATTGCTGAATAGAAAACTAGTAAAGAAATAAAGAGGGAAGAAAATAGAGGAGAGAGAAGAAAAAAATTAGTTTGCACATCCCAAATCATTGAAATTAGGTTTATTTTAAAAATCAAACATAGGTCAATAGTTACTAAACCCTATATAAGCTCTTTTTTATTGAGAGTGTACAAGAAATTGAATTTGTTTTTCATATGAGAGGAGACTATGAATCTTAGAAATCCCATGACAAAGAAACAAGAATAATACTAATCTAATTTGACTGTAATTATTTATCTGCCTTCTTTAACAAATGATTTATATTGTTTTGTATATTTCCCAGAGGATAACCATAATTATAGGGTTGCTGCTCAAATATAGCACAGAATATTTACCTAAAATGTATTTCCTTTAAAAATTGGGCACAAAGTTAAAGCATACATTTTATTTATGGAATCAAATAATGCATTACAAGTCTGTAAGAGATTTTTCAACCTTTATAGTACACAAAAAAATTACCCAGGGATATTGTGAAAATACAGAATCCTGGTGCATCACCAAGAGGCAAGCTCAACAAGTTTGGAAAGGGGAACTGAGAATTTGCATTTTAACGGACTCCGTCTGGTCCAATGTGACACCCTGAAGAATAATGGACTGGACTTTATAACTTGTCTTAACTACACAAATAAATTTTTGATAGTTCATTCTGAGCACATTGATTTATCCAACTAGTAAGAAGTGAATTTGTATACAAATTTGCCTAGAAATTTAATAAAAAATTCCTTTTTTTCCCTTTTGCCAATTGCAACCATGTCAGCACATGGTTTCCATTGATATGTGGGCCCCTAAAAACTCCAGGGAAGTCTATAAGCATCCGGTTATTTTGTGAGGCATGTATTACTGAGCACATAAGGTCATTTGACTTGAATTATTACAGCCACTCCACTTCGCTGGCATTACTGCCTGAGCTCCTTCTTCTGTCAGATTAACAGCAGCATTAAATTCTCATAGTACACAAACCCTATTGTGAACTGCACATGCGAGGGATTTAGGTTACATACCCCTTATGAGAAGATAATACCTGATGTAATAGAATAGAAATAAAGTACACAATAAATGTAATGCACTTGAATCATCTCCAAACTATTACCCCCATCCACCAAGGCTCCACCCTCTCTTTTCCCTAGTCTGTGGAAAAATTGTCTTCCATGAAACTAGTCCCTGACACCAAAAATGTTGGGAGCTGGTGGTTTAGAACTCATCCTTCTAAGATGTAATCTTTGAAGCAGCAGCACAAGCACCATCTAGGAAACAGAGAGAAATTCATATTTAAACACCACATTCAGATCAATAGAATCAGAATACACATTTAAATAATATCCTTACATAATTCATAACACAATGTTTGAGAAGTTTTGCCTTAAGTCACTCTCATGAGTAATTATAATAGGAAACACCTATTGTAATAAAAAATGGTTAAATGGATAAATGGATGTTGGAACTTCAGAAGGGGAAATAATGGGAAAGGACTAAGGAGCGAAAAATTACCTGTCGGGTACAATATACACTAGTTAGGTAATGAGTACACTAAGGCAAACACTTTTTCACCACTATATAGTTCATTCACGTAACCAAAAACCACTTGAACACTTAAAGTTGTTGAAATAATAATAATAAACAGAAATGCATGTAACCTGTTGAAATTGATATCTTGGTCATGCTGAAAAAATAAGATATATTATTAATATATTTAAAGGATTTTTTTCTTGTAAAACTATGATTGTAAAAATTATGATATAGGGATAAAATGTAATGTTTACATTTGAGTCATTTTATTTGCATAGTAATTTTATATGCTTTTATCTAATCAAGTTTTAAATATTATAATACCTGAATTTTTTTAATATTTTATTTTTAGAAATTTAGCTACCTCCAAGTTCACTGCTACATTTATTTACATCAATTAGGATTTCAATTCTGATATATCATCCCCTTGGCTTTTACAGTATAAAAAGTGCATAGAAGTACCTCTTTCTTCTGCTAGTCTTTCTATCTTATGTATTTTCTTTTTAAAAATTTTATTCTAAAGATGTGTAGTACAATTCAGAATTAGTTACATAACTGGTCATCATACAGCTGAAGATTGGCCCTCCCTCTGGACCCCACTTTGCCTGATTTGGGATATGCTTTGTGTCCCCTCAACTCCTCCCAGGTAGTATCCCACTACTGCCAATCCCTTCCTTATAGTACTATGATAAATGTTTAGGGTCTGCTTATGAGTGAGAACATGTGGTACTCAGTTCTTTGACTCTGTAATAGACCACTGAATACAATAGACTCTAAATCCATCCAAGTTGCTGTGAAGTCCATAATCTTGTCTTTGTTTATAGCTGTGTAATATTTTATTGTGTATATGTACTACATATTTTTATCCAGTCCACTTTCAATGGGCAGCATGGTTGGTTCCATGTTTTTGCTATTATGAATAGTGCGGCAATAAACATGCATGTGCAGATATCTTTTTTGTAGAATGCCTTCAGTTCCTCTAGGTATATTTCCAGTAGGGGGATTGCTGGGTTGTATGGAAGATCGATTTTCAGATCTTTTAGAAATTTCCACACTGCTTTCCACAGAGGTTGTACTGATTTACATTCCCACCAACACCATAGAAGCATTTCCTTTTCCCTGCACTCTTTAGAATCTGTTGGTTTTTGTTATTTCTTTTTCCTCTTTTAATTTTTATTTAAAATTGTGGGGTACAATTCAGGGCTAGGTATACAAATATTCACCGTGCAGGTACCCTTATCAATAAAGTGTGCACCCCCTTCCCCAGGCAGATATCGATTACTGTCAATCCTACCTCTCCACCCTCCTTCCCGCAGTTTCCCGCCACTTTCAATCCTTTTGAGAACATGTGACACTCAGTTCTTTGTTTCTGTGAGAGATAACTCAGTATTATAAACACTAATTCCATCCAGGTTGCTGCGAAGTTCATGATTTTGTTGTTTTTTGAGTTATTAATCATGGCCATCCTGACTGGAGTTAGGTTGTATTTCAGTGTGCTTTTTGATTTGTATTTCTTTGATGATTAGTAAGGTTGAGCATTTTTTCATGTATTTGTCTTCTTTTGAGAAGTATCTATTCATATCTTTTGCCCACTTTTTAATAGATCTGTTCGTTCTTTTTCCTTTCGGCACTTTGGAGATCCTTGTAGATCCTGGATGTTAGGCTTTTGTTATATATACTGATGGCAATATTTTTTCCCATTCTGTGTGCTGCCTCTCCACTCTCTTCATGTTTTATTTTGCTTTGCAGAACCTTTTCAGTTTGATGAGGTCCCACTTGTCTATCTTATCTCTCATGACATGGGCTTTTCAGATTTTTATAAGGAATTGGTTGCCTATTCCAATTTCTATAGGGGTATCTCCAGCATTTTCTAATATTTTTATAGTTTGAGGTTTTACATTTAGGTCTTTGATTCATTTGGAGTTGATTTTTGTGTATGGTGATAGGTAGGGATCTTGTTTCATTCTTCTGCATGTGACCAGCCAGTTTTCCCAGCACCATTTACTGAATAGTTTCTCCTCTCCACAGTGGTTGTTGGTGGAAGTTTTGTCAAAGATGAGAGAAATTGAGGTATTTCCTTTGGAATCTCTGTCCTGTTCCATTGGCCTGTATGCCTGTTCTTGTATCAATAACAGTCTGTTTTGATTATTGTAGCCTTATAATAAAGTTTTAAGTTTGGGAGTGTGATTCCTCCCACTTTGTTTCTTTTGCTGAGGATTGTTTTGGCTATTTTTGGTTGTTTACATTTCCATGGGAGTTTCTGTATTGTCATTTCCAGGTCTGAGAAGAATGATGTTGGTAACTTAATGGGCGTTGTATTGAATCTGTAGATTGCCTTTGGTAGAATGTACATCTTAACAATGTTGATTATTCCTGTCTATGAATATGGAATATATTTCCATTTGTGTTTTATTATATTTCTTTGAGTAGTGTTTTGTAGTTTTCATTGTAAAGGTCTTTCACTTCTCTGGTAAGGAAGATACTGAGGTATTTCATTTTTTTGGTGGCTATTGTGAATGAGATTGTGCTTTTTATTTGGTTCTCTGCCTGTTTGTTGTTGGTGTATAAGAATGTGATTATCTTTTGAACATTTACTTTGTACCCTGAGACTTTGCCAAAGTCCTTTATCAGTGCAAAGAGGTTTTAATAGATTCTCTTGGGTTTTCAAGGTATAGGAGCATATTGTTAGCAAAGAGGGATAACTTAACTTCTTCTTTTCCTATTTGGATACAGCTGATTTCCTTCTCTTGTCTGGTTGCTCTAGCTAGGATTTCTAACACTACGTTGAACAGGATGCGTGAGAGTGGGCCGCCTTGTCTTGCTCCAGTTTTCAGCAGAAATGCTTCCAATTTCTGTTCATTTAGCAATATACTGGCCATGGGTTTATCGTGGGTGACTCTTGATATTTTGCCTAGGCGTTCAAGGATTTTTATCAAGAAAGGATGGTGGATTTTGTCAAAAATTTTTTCTGCGTCTAATCATATGATCATGCGGTTCTTGCTTTGATATCTGTTGATATATTTAATTACATTTATGGTCTTATGGATGTTGAACCTGCTTTGTATACTGGAGTTGAAGCTTACTTGGTCATGTTGGATGATTTTTGAGATGTGTTGTTAGATCTGATTTGCTAGGATCTTGTTGAGAATTTTTGCATCTGGGTTCATCAGGGCTATTGTCCTGTAGTTTTTTTTGTTGGATCTTTACCCAGTTTGTGTATTAGTGTGATGTTAGCATCATAAAATGATTTCAGTAGAGTTCTGTCTTTCTCTATAGCCTGGAATACTTTTAATAGGAGATTGGTATCTGCTTCTCCTTATATGTTTTATAGAGTTTGTCAGAAAATCGTCTGATCTGGGGCTTTTTATTTTTTTTTTTGTACATAGTTTTCTTATGACAAAGTCAATTTCCTGGCTTGACATTGGTCAATATCTTCTTGTTTCAACCTTGGGAGTTTTGTTGCTGTTGTTACTGTTGTTGTTTGAATTGGAATCTCACTCTGTCGCCCAGACTGGAGTGCAGTGGCACTGCAGCCTCGACTTGCTGGGCTCCGGCGATCCTTCCGCCTCAGCCTTCCAAGTAGCTGGAGCTACAGGTACCGCTACCACACCTGGCTAATTTTTTTGATTTATTGTAGAGATGAGATCTTGCCAAGGTGCCCAGGCAGGTCTTGAACCTGCAGCTCAGCAATTCACTCGCCTCAGCCTCCCAAAGTGAGGGATTACAGGCTGAGTCACCTAGCCAGCTTTGCGAGGTTTTGTGATGTCAGAAAGTTCTCCACTTTATTTAGGTTTTCAAGTTTGTTTCCATACAGGTGCATACAGCAATCTCTGGTAATCTTTTGTATTTATTTGTGGTCAATAGTGACTTGATTATTTTTGCATTTCTGATTGTGTTTATTTGGGCTTTTTCTTGGTCAGTCTGACTAGGGGTCCACCAATCTTGTTTATTCTTTCAAAAAATCAACTTTTGTTTCATTTTTTCCTATGATAATTTTGTCTTCAATGTCCTTTATTTGGGCTTTTACTTTGGTGATCTGAATTCTTCTGCTGAAATTAGGGTTTTGGTGGTCTTGTCTTTCCAACTTTCTTAGGTGATTTGTTTGACTGTTAACTCATGATCTTTCTATTTTCTTGATGTGTGTCCATAGAGTTATAAATTCTTCTCTTAACCTTGTTTTCATGGCATCCTAGATGTTTTGGTAAGATATGTCTTTGTTTTCATCTGTTTCCAGGAATCTTTTAATTTCTGTTTTGATTTGAGTGTTGACCCTATAGTTGTTCAGCATCATGCTGTTTAGTGTCCATGTATTTTTGTTTTGGGGAAATCTTGGTGGTGGTGATATTTATTTGTACTTCACTGTGGTCCGAGATGGTGTAATATTTCAATTTTGTGAAATTTGTTTGTGATTGATTTATGATTGAATATGTAGTCAGTCTTGGAGTGCATTTCATGTGGTGATAAATAGAAAGCATAGTCTGTGTATTTTATATATTTTCATGGATTTTCTCCTCTCTCCCACATTCTACATCAGTGTTAACTAGGATATCTGTCCTCAGTCTATTCTCTCTTGACTCTACAAATCTTACCTGTATGATGTCTTCTCAAAGTTTTCATTAAAATCAGTAAGCTGATAAAAAATTATTGATTTTCAGCTTCAATGTGAAACTTCTTTTCCTAAATTTAGATTCATGTAATTATGTTTGTAGTAGCCCTTAACCTTGCCTGATTCAGAAATTATACAATAAGCTCATTAAGAACAGGAATAAAGTTTGTCACTGGCCAGAGCAAAAGAGTTTCCATTGTATCTAGTAGTAAGTCTTATGCTGTTCCATACTTGTCAGTAGTAGTATTTTTCCATTTTAGTAATTCAAGCTGAAATATAACTTAAGATTTGGGGTGCTTAAATAAGTAAACATTATGGATTTTCATCATAAACTGTTTTATGCTTTTAACATAGGAAAGATGGAGAATAAGGAGGATAAGAAGGACTAAGAGGAGTAGGAGAAAAAGGAGGAGGAAGCAGGCAGGGGAGAGATAGGAGAAGGAGAAATAGGTGAAATGCTTGCAGAATTACCACTATTGATACCCAATCATAGAGTGCATACTTAAGCAACCAATGTATCACCGCACCTGTGACATAGCAGTAGCTCTTTGTTGATGCTTCCCTTGTAAACAAAAGGCCATGACATTTTCAAAGAACTTGGCATTAGTTAGAGAGGAGATCTGTTCAACCTTATTATAAAATGTGAAAACATGTTCTGGTCCAGCAATCTTCTAAAATGACCTACTGTTTCTGGAGTATGACACTTTAACTAACCTAAGAAGGTCATCCCTATGTTTTTAGTCCCCTATGCTTGTTTCCTCCTGTCATTCTTATCTCTACACTTCCTTACTTGGGGAATCAGAAACTGATTAGTAGAATTACACAGATATTTTGATATTCCAAAATAAGAAATAGAGGAGTTATACTTAATTATAGTTTTTTAAATGTGTATTTTTACACCTGTCAATTTTTCTTGCAAGGTAATGGGCAGTTTGGTAGTGTTTTTCGAATATTAGTTTGTTCTTTGTACATTAGAACATGAATATCATAGATGTTCCAGAACAAAGTCTAATACTGTGAATAAAAAGTAAAGAAATAAAGAATGAAGAAAGTAAAGGAGAAAGAGAGAAAAAGGCAGAAGAAAAAAAATTATCATTTGCCAAAAAAATTGAAGTTTGGTTTATTTTTAAAATCAGATGCCTTACTGAACTCTATATATCTCTAAGTATTTATCTGCCTTAATAAAAAATTTATAATGTTTTATGTTATTACCTGGAGGATAACAATAATTTCTAGTGAAGTTTCTCAAATATAGCACAGAAGATTGTCTAAAAAGTATTTCCCTAAAAAATCTGACACAAAAGTAAATCATAAGTTTTATTTGTGGGATCAAAAATGCATTTACCAATTCATAAGTAGTTTTTCAATCTTTATAGCACACACAAAAAAACCCTGGAATATATTGTGAAAATGCAGATTATAGGCACACCACCAAGAAGCAAGTTCAGGAAGTTTGGAAAGGGGGACTGAGAATTTGCATTTCAACAGGCTCCATCTGGTGCTGATTCTGATGGTCCAATGTGGCATCCTGAAGAACAACAAGCTAGGCTTTATAACTTACGTAAGCTGCACAAATGAGTATTTGATGTTCAGTTTTGAGTACACAGAGTTATCCAACCGGTAGGAAGTGAATTTTTATCAAATTTTTCTAGGAATTTGATGATGATATTGATTTGTAGAAAAACTTTTCAAATATATAATGATACCCTTTATGTCAGTTATCACTATTAATTAGAGAATTTGTAAAATTTTATAACTTGGTAGAGATTATCTTTGGCATAGAGCTATCGCATTTTGGACACATATTTGTTGAAATAGAGTAGATGAAGTTCTACAGAAACATTTTTATCATTTCATTCATTTCTATGCTTGGATTCCTCCAGCATCCTTTTCCTGTTGTCTTATTCACACATGCTTAGACTAACTCTGAGATTGACATGCAACAGGACCATGTTTCCTGGTTGCTTTGTCTTCACAATTTTCTATTATAGAATCTCTTGGCTATGTTTATTTTCATAATTTGTAGAGACAGATTATTGGCATTATTTTCAGTTTCTATTATATGATGTCATAATTGATGTTGTTTCAAAAAAGCAAACGGAGTTTTTCAGTGTGTTTAAATACATGAGCCCCTTAAGGAAGCACATCATCTCTTAAGGCTTCAGCTTCACTGACTCTTAGGTCTCATCTTGAGTAAAAGGTAATATGTTCATTTACAATCTAATATGATGTCTTAGTCTAATCTTTTGCTTGCTAAAATTAACTCAAAACCACTTAGGAAAATGTATACTATTTATTAATCATTTTATATAAAGAAACACTTTAAAGAAGGTTGGGGGTTTATGTCAGGATGTCAAGGTGAGTTCAGGCTCTCGATTCCTATCAGTTGACATCAGATATCATCGTACTGAGTAAACAGTGGTGAATGTGGAAGAGAAGCTTTCATCTTTTCCGTTTGTGGGACTTTCTAGAAGCCTTTTTAATTCCTTGTGTAGATATCAGATATCTACTTTCTAAAGTATTACTTTTACATTTAACTTAAAGTTGAAGTATGCTAATGTACATTTTGTTTCAAAAGCTTAAGTAACTTTTAAACAACTCTTTTTCTATCAGTAACCATTTTCCATACCCTTTCACTAACCTTTTCAACATAATACACAGTTCTGTTATTCTGCAAAATAAGTATTGTATAATGGTTAGGCTTCTATATCTCATTAATTTATGTTAGTTATCTCACTGTCATTCATTTTTGATGTGTCTGAAAAGAAAATTTTACTAGTCCACATTTTTATTATTGTATTAGGAAATATTTTCTCATAATCACTAAATATATATTTATTTATCTATGCCTACTATCTATCAATTTTTCTATGTTTGTAGACAATTTTCTTATAAACTTTTTTGATCTCATATTTTAAATAAAATTTACAGACATAAAATACACTAAAATTTTCATACTTTTTATGTTATAAAATGACTGATAGTTAGATTTACCTATAAGGTGTTATAAAAACTTTAAGAAATATATAATTTTCATAATTGTCTTAACACTAGGTGTCTCCGTGTAAAGAATCTAGGCAAAATCAACGAACAAGAAATGAAGTAAATGTTATATTAATAAGTTCTGGTTTATGTGTTAGATATTTAGTCTTATTTAACAGTATAACATTTTTATAATTAGGCTAAAAATGTTATTATAATGATATATGACAAGTCATAAAAAAGTGATTAGAAAAATAAAAAAAACAATGTCTATTAATGAATTTCTTTGCAACTTGCATTTAGCAGGTAAAATGCTACGTGTTTGTAAATCTTGTGATAATTGTGTTTTCCAGTTAACATGTTTTTATTTAGATGGTCATAACTTAGACATAAGTAGTCTACTTTACTTTTTGTTTTTAACAACAAATGAACTAGCTCACTAGACTCAGAGTTTAAAAAACATATCAGAGTTCCAGATTACATTGATTTTGTGAATACAATCATTTGAAATATTAAATTATTTTCACTAATTCAATTTCTCAAAGTAGCTACAAATATTTTCCCTGTGACTTTTTTTCAGTTTGATTTTTCTCCACCTAATACCATCTGTTTTCTAATTTACACTTTCAATATGGTACCCACAATTTGCATTTTCAACATGGTAGGCACTCTCTCTTTTTTATTTCTTTGCAGTCCCAATACCTTTCTTTACTCATCCCTGATAATCCAATTTAAGCAATACCTTCTTAGCCTTCATATCCCCAATCTCTTAGTCTAAGATGCCCATTGTGTTTTCCTAGTACCTTAGTATTTTCATATAAGAGCACTCATTTTTGCTTATTGATGTTCCCTACACGTCTCTAAGTTTTCTGATGTTAAGCGATGGATTTCAATGTCTTTGTATCTGCAGTAGATCTCACAATGCTTTGGAGTATAGTGTGATTGATAAAAGTTTGACGGATGAATGCAGGAGAAGATCTGTCATTGATTTTTTACTATGCTTTTATAGGACTCAGTCAAATATGAAGTTCCTTGCCTTTTTCTTTGCCTTAATCTTGGCTCTAATGGTTTCTCTGACTGTGAGTATATCAGAAAAAATTTAAAAATATATTCTCAGCACCTATCCCAAGGGTTTCTCCTATTTCTTGGGTTCTGGCCTCTGTTTGTCATTACCCAAATATGGCTTTATACATTTTAATGATTCCATATGTATGCTTTCCTTGTTTTAACTTATATATGTTCTTTAAAGACTTAGAATACATACTGGGTATGCACCCACAGACACTCAAGTGTAATTTGTTTAATAGTAAGTGTTATTTGGTTAAACAATTAAGTTTTATAAATATCTGGGACTGAGTGATGGTAAACTATCTCTAAATATAAAAAACTGTAGACTGTCTCAGTTAGAATTCTAAGGAAAGAAAAAGACACATTTAAATGGAACCCAAGTATTAGAGAATGCCAAAATAGAAATATTCAAATCATTTTTTGCACAACCCTACTATTAAAAATTAACATATAATTATTTCAGTCTTTTAAAAATAAATCCACTTTTTTAAAAATCATAAAATAAAACTCCAGATCTATTAATGACTATGAGTTCCTATTCATTTTGTTTTTTAGTATATCATCTACACAAGACATTGCCTCCATTTGGTTTAATTATTATAGCAGCGTTTAAGTGCACTTTCAGGCTTAATCTTGAATTATAAAATTAAGATAGTAACTATTCTTACTTTTTGTGTGTGTGTTTTTTAGAGAGCTGATTCATCTGAAGAGGTAAGACACTTTGTCTCACTGAAAAACTTCACGAACAAACATATATTGAATTTTTAACCATTTCTTTCTTTTTTTTTACAGAGACATCATGGACATAAAAAAAAACACCATGTAAGTTTTCTTCTAATAATGCAGTGCACTCCAAACACATGTCTCTCAATGATTAATTATCTTCCTAGAAGGATCTATATTTATCTCTAAAATATATGTGTATTATCCATTGCTAAACTGCACATTGATTTCATTTATTTATGATACACTGGTCAAAGATCCAAATGTTATTCATAATGCCACACTGAAGAAGTCAAATATTATGCAATAATGTTAAGTCTCTTTGTCTGGTAAATAATTACAATGACCTAAAAATAGTTGAAACTCTAATTCTATTAAGTTTAATAGCTGAAGAATGGAGCATAGAGACTATAATTACATATATAATATGGCAAGTTTTCACCTGATTTTTTGAAGGATATAAGGTAATTAAACTATGTTAATAAAATAGAAAACTATATTTCTCTAACATATTTCTTAATGTATGTATCCCCTATGTCTTATTTTTACCAGTAATATCAATGAGGCAGGGTTACAAAAATTCTTCTAAGTAATATAGTAAATACATCGATTAAAATGGCACCAAATAAAAAGATGCAGAAAAGAGAGATAGTGGTTATTTAAGTTAACAAATGAGAGCACTAAACAGTATAAGAGTTTTAATAGGCAGTGAGCTCTTTGAAAGAATGAGATGGAGAAACGCCATCAAAGTTGGCAATAGTAACTAGATTTTCTCCTCCTCATAACACTCAAGTGTGGGCAAAGTAGCAGCTTGGGAGTGGAGATAACACTATAAAGAAGATTTTAATACCTATAATTAGTGATTGCCTTTAATTAGCGATCTCCCACATACTATAAAACCACAAAACTGTTAAGAAACAATAAAAAGGTAAATGTATCACTTTTATCTTGTGTTAACCATTTTTCTTATCAAAAATAGAAAATCTAAATAAAAACATGAAAAACAGTTGTGTTGATATGTGTAAGCGAACAACTTTAACAATCGAGGATTTTAATGACAACTTTTGCAAAACACTTGCACTGTCCTTGTCTCAATTCTCTGCAATTTTCTCTCTCCTTTTATGTTTACACAGGGAAAGCATTTTCGATATAACCAATATCAACAATATGATCCATTTGTCTATCCATACGATTAAAATGTTTCTCAGTAACCACAGGGCATGAGTATTAGAGGTAAGATGGCAGTAGCAACCTTCCCTACTTTCCAGAATTATCAACGTTGACAATTGAAAGGAGGAAAGCAAACACAAGCCATAAAACCAACAGCAGCCCCAGTTTCAGAAATATGACCTGGTGTAGCTTCTTGAAATATATGAATGCTTCTGAGAGAAAGCTTCTGTCCTGCTGTGCTTGAGAGGCAGGACTCAGCTGTAGGAGAACCCCTGTGTTTGTATCCTGGTCCCAACAACTACTAGGCTCATGACCTTGAACTATTCTTAATCCTCTCTAAAGGTCCATATTTTTTCCTTAACACAATAGATATTTTAATAATCCTTGCCCTTTCATAGAATTAGTGAGACTATTAAAAGATATATTACCAAAAAAAAAAAAAAAAAGCTCTTGATCAGAATAGTGTATTGTGGTGACTGCAGGCTGCTCTGTCAATAACTCTGTCCCTGGATATTGTTTAAAACTTTTTCTCCTAAAATATAATCTTTGGAACAGCTGCACAAGCATGATCTGAGAACCTATGAGAAATTCACATTTTAAAACCACAATCAAACCAGTTAAATCAGAATCCATTCTTTTTTTTTTTTTTTTTTTGAGTTGGAGTCTTACTCTGGCACCCAGACTGGAGTGCAGTGGCCACTCCCGGCCACGGCCACCTCGACCTGCTGGGCTCCGGCGATTCTTCCGCCTCAGCCTTCCAAGTAGCTGGAACTACAGGCACGCGCTACCATGCCCGGCTCATTTTTTTGATTTATTGTAGAGATGAGGTCTCGCCAAGTTGCCCAGGTGGGTCTCGAACCCGCAGGCTCAGGCAATCCACTCACCTCAACCTCCCAAAGCACGGGATTACAGGCTGAGCCACCGACCCCTACTCAGAATCTACTCTTTAATAATATCCGTATATGATTCATAACATATTATGTTTGAGAAACTTTGCTCTAGTTCATTCTGTTGAGGAATTTTGATAGAATTCACTAATAACATCCATAAAAGGAGGTACAAAGATTTTATTCTTTTCTTTTTAGAGAGTGAATATACCAGCTATAAGCAACATTAAATGGTTCAAATTCTATGAGACATTAAATAATTCCCTGCAAAACAATGCAAGCTTTTGGAGAAAAAGAGGAGTGTTCCACAATTCAAAATTGATATATTCCATACAATTTCAATTCTTTTTGAGTACTTTTGAAGATTTTCTTACAAATAAATTTTCTGTTGCCAATTAATGATATAGGAAAGAGTCTGAAGGTGGTCCTCTAGGCCTTAGGTAATAGCTCATCACATTTAATCAAGAAAGAATGTGTTAGAAATATTATTTTGGAGATGCAAATATGAATAAACTGTGTAGGCTTTAAGTGGAAGAATAAAATAGGACAATAATTAAAAGTTTAAAAGAAATTTATATTTAAACTGGATGACAATTTTTATTTATTTAGTTATCAATTTTAATGTCTACTCCTTGTGAGATACTGTTTTGAGCGCTGCAGTACATTAACTAAAATTTCCTATAAATAGTTACTCTGCACTAAGCCAGAATATAAATAAGTGAATATATGATCTAAAGATTGAAAATATAACCCCTTATTTTCTTTTCCTGAATAGGTTTGACTGGCAAATCCACCTGCTACAGGCGTCTGCAAATAAAGAAAGACCATGATTGCCTGCCTTCTCTGTGTTTTATGATAGTTGCCTTTCCTTTTGATGTTTGATTATATTGTTGCAATTTAAAACTCATTAGCTGTTTTCACTGCTGTTTCTGAATAATAGAAATTCATTCTTTTTCTCAAAGCAATAAATTTTAAGCACATGCTTATGTTTATGCTCTTTATTACTATTCTTTTACTTTTACAAACATCATGATTCCTTTCATCAGTTCCTCCTTCAGTGCAAGCAGCACAGACTGAAGTACCAGATTTCTTTTGAAGTCAGTTATTTCTAATTTAGTCTGTCATATTGTATATCCTACAAATATATGGTCCACAACCTCAGCTATACTATAGAACCTATTTGTTCTAAAATTTAATATGCTCCTAGTTTCTTTTATCATAGCACATTTCTTAAGCTTCCAAGGTCCTCACATTTCTTATCTCAGTCCCATAATATGATCCTCATGTCACTCCAAAGCAGTAGGAAGGCACTCAGAAAACAAGTCCTCTTTTTTTTCCTATTCCTTTTTCTAAAAATTTTTTTTATTTTAAAGACATAGGGTACAAGTCAGGGTTAGGTATACAAATGTTCATTATGCAGGTACCCTTGTTGATGGTGAGGTGTGCCTCCCCTTCCCTGGCAATTTCCCACTACTGCCAATTCCAATGCCCCCCTCCCCTGGCAGTTTCTCACTACTGACATTCCCACCTCTGCCCTCCTTGGGCAGTTTCCCACTACTGCCAATCCCTGTCTTATAGTATTAGATAGTTGTTCAAGTTCCACTTATGAGTGAGAATATGTGAAACTTAGTTCTTTGTTTCTGTGCTGGATCACTTAGTATTATAACCTCTAAGTCCATACAAGTTGCTGCAAAGTTCATAATTATGCCCTTCTTTATGGCTGCGTAATATTCCATCATGTATATGTACCACATTTTTTTAAATCCAGTCCTGTTTTGATGGGCAGCACAGTTGGTTCCATGTGTTTGCTATTGTGAATAATGCTCTAATAAACATGTGTGGGCTTGTGTCTTTTTTATAGAGTGATTTGAGTTCCTCCAGGTATATTCCCAGTAGGATTGCAGAGTCATAAGGAAGGCAAATTTTTTAGATCTTTTAGGAATTGCCAAACTGTTTACACAGAGGTTGTACTAGTTTACACTCCCCCCAACAGTATAGAAGTGTTCCCTTTTCCCCACATCCTCTCTAGCATGTGTTATTTTTTGAGTTATTGATAAAGACTATTTTGACTGGAGTTAGGTGGTATCTCAGTGTGGTTTTAATTTGTATTTCTTTGATGACTAGTGAAGCTGAGCATTTTTTCATATATGTCTGTTGACCACTTGTATGTCTTCTTTTGAGAAGTATCTATTCATATCTTTTGCCACTTTGTAAAGTGGTTGCTTGCTTATTTCTTTTTGGCACTTTTGAATTCCTTGTAGATCCTGGATGTTAGGCCTTTGTCATATATACAGTTGGCAAATATTTTTTTCTATTCTGTGGACTGTCTTCCCACTCTCTTGATGGCTTCTTTGGCTTTGTAGAAGCTTGTCATTTTCACAAACTCTCCTAATGCTCTGCATCGGTGTTAGTCTTCATCCCTGGGATGCAGGGCTGGTTCAACATCTGCAAGACCATATATGTAATTAAATACAACAGCAGATATAACAAGAATGACATGATTATATCATTAGATGCAGAAAAAGCTTTTGATAAAATCCAGCATCACTTCCTGATAAAAACTAAGCACCATGTCCGATAAACTCACAGCCAGCATATTGCTAAAAAGATAGAAACTAGAAGCATTTCTCCTGAAAACCAGAACAAGACAAGGCTACCCATCTCACCCCTTTTGTTCAACATTGTGTTGGATGTCCTAGCTAGAGTAATTAGACAAGAGAAGGAAATCTGGGATATCCAAATAAGAAAAGAGGGAGTCATCCCTCTTTGCTGACAATATAATCCTATACCTCAAAAATCCAACAGAATCTGTCAAAAATCTCCTTGCATTGATAAAGGATTTTGGCAGAAGACAGTCGCAGTCTTATACACCAAAAACAAACAGGCAGTGAACCAAATAAAAACCACAATTCCATTCACAATAGTCACACACAAAAATGAAAATCCTCGGCATCTTTCTAACCAGAAAAGTGAAGGACCTATACAATGAAAACTACAAAGCACTGCTCAAATAAATTAAGGAAGACACAAAAAAATGGAAAAATAGTTCATGCTCATGTATTGGAAGAACCAACATTGTTAAGATATCTATCCTACCAAAGACAACCTACAGATTCAAAGCAATACTCATTAAATTACCAACATCAATCTTCTCGGACCTAGAAACCACAATACAGAAATTCATTAGGAAACATAGATGACCATGAATAGCCAAAACAATCCTCAGTAAAAGAAATGAAATGGGAAGTATCAGACTTCCAGATTTTAAACTTTACTATAAGGCTACAATAATTATGGTATTGGAACAACAACAGGTTTATAGACCAATGGAACAGGATAGAGATTCTGGAAACAAAACCTTAATTTCTCAACCAACTCATCTTTGACAAAGCCTCCACCAACAATCACTGGGGAGAGGAGAACCTATTCAGTAAATGGTGTTGGGAAAACTGGCTAACTACATGCAGAAGATTGAAACAGAACCCCCACCTATTATCATACACAAAAAACCAACTCCAAATGGATCAAAGACCTAAAAGTAAAATGTCAAACATTAAGAATCTTAGAAAACACAGGAGACAGCCTTATGGAAATCAAAGTTGGCAACCAATTCCTGGTCAAAATCCCAATGTCCATGCCAGAAGAGATAAGACAGACAAGTGGGACTTCATTCAACTAAAAAGCTTCTGCAAAGCAAAATAAATCATTAAGAAAGCAGGAAGACAGCCCACAGAATGGGAAAAATATTTGCCAACTGTAAATCTGACAATGGCCTAACACTCAGGTCTCCAAGGAACTGAAAATGCCAAAAGGAAAAAAACAAACAGCCCCATTAAAAAGTGGGCAAAAGCATGAATAGACGCTTCTCAAAAGAAGACATATGGGCGACCAACAGACACACAAGAAAGTGTTTAGCCTCACTAATCATCAGAGAAATGCAAATCAAAATCACATTGAAATATCACCTTACCCCAGTAAGAATGGCCATTATCAATAAAAATAAAAAAAAATAACAACAGATGCTGGTAAGGATACAGAGAAAAAGGAATGCTTCTACACTGCTGGTGGGAATGCAAACTATTTCAACCTTTATGGAAAACAGTGTGATGATTCCTAAAAGGACTAGATATTGACCTTCCATATGACCTCTACTGGGAATATACCTGAAGGAACTCAAATCATTCTACCAAAAAGATGCTTGCACACACATGTTTATTGAGCACTATTATGATAGCAAAAACATGGAACCATCTGTACTGCCCATCGAAACTGGATAAAAAAATGTGGTACACATACACAATGGATTATTATGCAACCATAAAGAAGGACAAACATATGGACTTCACAGCAACTTGGATGGATTTAGAGTCTATCATACTTGATCTACCACAGAAATAAAGAACTAAGTACCACAAGTTCTCACTCATAAGTGGACCCTGAACATTTGCCCTAAAACTACAAGGAAGGATTGTTAGCAATGGGACAATACTAGGGGAGGAAAGGAGGCACATAACATTAACAAGGGTACCCGATCTCAAGCCAGGAGACATGGGGAATCAAAGGGAGGCCCAAACTTTACCTTTACAATGACTACTTGTATACCTTATCCTGCATTGTACTCCTCATCAGAAGGAAGGAAGGAGGGAAGGAAGGAAGGAAGGAAGGAAGGAAGGAAGGAAGGAAGGAAGGAAGGAAGGAAGGAAAAAACAATAAAAGCCATTGGATTAACATGTTGATGGGTCTGTTTTCCTGGTTTCTTTGTCTTCACAATCTTCTATTATAAAATCACCTAAGTTTATTTTTAAAATTAGTAGAGGCAGATGTTAAGCATTATTTTCAGTTTCCATAGTATGATCTCATACTTGATGTTAGTTCCAAAAACAAATGAGGTATTTCATCGTATTTAAATACATCATTCCCTTTAAGGAAGCACATTCTCTCTTGAGGCTTCAGCTTCATGGATTCTTTAGTTTCATCTTAGGCAAATGGTAATATGTTCATGTAAAATCTAATATGATGTCTTAGTTTATATCTTTTGCTTGCTAAAATTAACTTAAAACCATTTAGAAAATATATAGTATTTATAATAATTTTTTATCAATAAACAATTTAAAGAACATGAGAACACTATGTCAGGACTTCATAATCTTAAATCCTATGAGTTGACACCAGCAATCATTTTACTAAGTAAATGATTGTGAATGTGGAGAAGACATATTTCATCTTCTCTCTTGGTGAAACTTCCTAGAAGCCTTTTTATTTTCTTTTCTGGATACCATGTATCTACTTTCTAAATTAATACTTTTACATTTAACTTAAAGGTGAAGTTGAAATTTTATAAGAAAGTAGCCAGGCACAGTGGCTTATGCCTGTAATCCCAGCATTTTGGGAGGCAGAGGTGAGAGGATTGTCTGAGCCCAGGAGTTTGAGACCAGGCTGGGCAAAATGGCAAGACCTCGTCTCTACAATAAATTTTTTAAAAAATTATCCCGGTGTGGTGGCACACACCTGTAGTTCCAACTACTTAGAAGGCTAAGGCAGAAGGATCATCTGAGACCAGTAGGTCAAGGCTGCGGTGACTTTGAGTGTGCCACTGCACTCCCGCCTGAGTGACAGAGTGAAACTTCAACTCAAAAAAATAAGAAATCTCAAAAGAAAATGACATATATTCTCTTTTTCCAAATGTATGTGTTGTTTCAAATGTTTAAGTAACTTTCTAAAATAGTCCTTTCCCATCAGTAAACATTTTTCATACCTTTTCATTGAGCTTTTCAACATTATAATGATTCTGTTATTCTGAAAAATACATGCAGTATAAACAGTTAATCTTATATGTTTTACTAATACATATTATTTAACTTGTTTTCATTCATTAGTGATATGGCAGAAAATAAAATTTTATTGTTTCAAATTTTTATTATAATGTTATTGAAAAATATTTTCTTAAAACCATAAAAATATATTTATATACCAGTGTTAATTTACCTATTTATCTATATTAGTAAAGGACCACCTTCCATCCTTATAAGCTTTTTTTGATCTCATGTTTTAAATAAAAATTACAGTCATAAACAAAAGATTTTCATACTTTTTGTATTATAAAATTACTGACAGGTTTACCTATTAGGTGATAGAACTACTTTAGGAAATAAACAATTTTCACAATTTGTCTAATAGTAGATGTCACTGTTTAAAGAAGGCAGGCAAAATCAATGAAAAAGAACAAAGTAAATTAAGTAAATTGTGCATACTCATTTATGTGTTAGAGATTTATGGTTATTTTACCACAGAATTTTTTAATAATGGATCAAAAATATTTTTTAATATTTTATTACACATTGCAGGTAGAAACAATTAAAAAACAAAAACATTATTATCCATTAATAAAGTACTTTGCAGTTTACAATTAACAGGTATTTGTATGTCTTTCAAAATTGTAGTTTCCAGTGAAAATGTTTTTACTTAAATATTCATAATTTAGAAACAAGTAACCTGTTTTGCTTGGTTTGTTAATAGCTAAGAAACCAGGTTCACTTTCTTATAAAGAATTATGAAAACATACCAGTGTCCTACTTACATTAATTTCATTGAATAAGATCATTTGAAATATTAAATCATTTTCACCACTTCAATTCCTCAGAGTAGCTACAAATAAGTTCCCTGTGACTTCTCTTCAATTCCATTTTCTGTTCGTATTATAAATGTTCTAATTTCAGGGTTACATCATCCATGCAATTCTCAAGACAAATCCTGGCTCACTTTCACTGAGTTTATTATTAAGAAGGTCCCATTGTTTGTCATTCTATCTTCTAAACATCTCTTCAGATATTGCCTAAATTACCATTTCTAATATTATTTAAGCCCCTGTAAAATCACAACAACCAAAGTAGTCATCCTGTCTCCAGTTTTGTCTTCCCTACATACTGAACGGTACCACTTTCAACATGGTATCCACTTGCTCTTTTTCATTTTGTTGAAGTCTCAACACATTTCTTTACTCATCCCTGAAAACCAACTCAAGCTTTACCTTCTTCTTCACCTTCATATTCCCATTCTCTTGGTCTAAGATGTCCGTTGTGTTTCTCTAGCACCTTAGTATTTTTATATCAGAGCATTCATCTTTACTTATCAATGCCCCCACTAGTCTCTAAGTTTTCTGATGTCAGACAATGGATTTCAGTTGTCTTTTGTCTGTAGTAAATTTCACAATGCTTTGGAGCTTAGTGTCATCAATAAAAGTTTAATGGACGAATGCAAGTGAGGAAGTCTCAATGATTTTTCACATATGCTTTTCTACTTCTCAGTCAAATATGAAGTTCTTCTCTTTGTCTTTGCCTTAACCTTGAGTTTGATGTTTTCCGTGGTGTTAAGTATATCAGGAAATTTTTAAGAATGTGTTCTTAGAATCTATCCCAAGAGTCTCTCTTACCCTCTGTTCAGATTTATATTTGCCTAGACCTAAATGCAACTTTATACATTTTAATGTTTTAATGTTTCCTTATGTACACTTTCCTTTATTAATCTATATAAGTTATCTAAGGACTTCGAATATGCAGTATGCACCCACAGACATTCAAGTACAATTAGTTTAATGTGAAAATTTTTTAAAATTAACGTTTTAGCCACAAAAGAAATATAAACCAAAGTGAATTGATATTTGAATGTAGCACACTAATTATAGAAAAGCTTATCTGTCACCCATTTTGAAGTTGTCATGAAGCAAAAATAACTAAATTAATGTATTATCTACCTGAGAATTTTCCTGCATTCTGTTTAATAAAAATTGTGCCTGCTAAGTGCATTTTTAGACTTAATTTTAATGATAAAATTAAAATATGAACTATTATCACATTTTATTTTTCTCTAGAGAGATGATTCATCAGAAGAGGTAAGGCACTTTTTCATTCACTGAAAAACTCGAGAATCAAATATGCATTTAATTTGTAATATTTTCTTTATTTTTTCACAGAAACATCCAGGCATAGAAGAAAATACTATGTATGTTTTCTCCTATATACTGTTGTGCACTCTAAATAAGTGTTCTTCAATAATTATTATCCTAGTATAATCAATACTTACCTCTAAAATATGTATGTATTATCAATTGCTAAAGTACGCATTGATTTAACTTATCTCTGATACACTGATCAAAGTTCCAAATGTCTTGTACCCTAATAGCCTTTAGGTAAAAACTTATAACACCACCTTGAAGAAACCAATTATTCTCTGATAACTTAAGTATCTTTGTATGGAAAGCAATTACAATGGCCTAAAGAATAGCTGAAATTCTAATTCTGCTAGGTATAATATATACCTATTGGAGCATAGAAGCTAGTAATTACATATATAATGTAGTAAGTTTCCACCTTCTGAATTTTTTAAGGTTATAAAGTAATTAAATTATTCTAATATGGTAAGTAAGAGATAATTTTATTTCTTGAACATTTTTATTAACATATGTGATCTCAATGTCACATATTATTTATGACCTGTAATGTGATAGATTTCAAAAGTTCTCCTTACTAATAGTAAGGCATAAATAATAATAGTAAATAAATGTAGAAATAGTAAATACATGAATAGAATGTAATCAAAAAAGAAAAAGATGTGGAAGAAGAAATAGTGGCTATTTGGGATAATAGAAGAGATTATCCATGAATGCAGAAGCTTTATTTTATTTTTTAAACATGTTTTTTATTTTAAAATTGTGGGGTACAACTAAGAGTTAGGTATACAAATATACATCGTTCAGGCACCCTTGTTGATAAGGAGTGTCCCCTGCTAAACCCACCTCCCTTCCCCTCCCTGCCCCCACCATAGTTTCCCACCACTGTCAATTCTTTTCTTATAGTATTACGATAAATGTTCAAGGTCCACTTATGAGAGAGAACATGTGATACTCAGATCTTTGTTTCTGTGAGATATCACTCAGTATTATAAACTCTAGTTCCATCCAGGTTGCTGTGAAGTTCATGATTTTGTTCTTTTTCTATGACTGCGTAGTATTCCATCATGTATATGTACCACATTTTTTGCATCCAATTCCTGAACAAAACCCGAAACGCATGGGTCATAAGAGATAAGATAGACAAATGGGACCTCATTAAACTGACAAGTTTCAGCAAAGTCAAAGACATCATCAAGAGAGCAGGGAGACTCCACAGACTGGGAAAAAATATTTGCCAACTCCATGTCTGACAAAGGCCTAACATCTTGGATCTACAAGGAACTCAAACGTACTGAAAAAAAACAACAAAAAAAAAACACATTACAAAGTGGGCAAAAGATATGAACAGACACTTCTCAAAAGAAGACATACAAGCAGCCAACAGACACATGAAGAAATGTTCAACCTCACTAATTATCAAGGAGATGCAAATTAAAACTACACTGAGATACCATCTAACTCCAGTCAGAATAGCCATCATCAATAACTCAAAAAATAAGATGTTGGAGAGGGTGTGGTAAAAAGAGAACACTTCTACACAGTTGGTGGGAGTGTAAACTAGTGCAACCTCTGTGGAAAGCAATGTGGTGATTCCTAAAAGCTCTAAATATTGACCTCCCATATGACCCCACAATCCCCCTACTGGGAATATATCCTGAAGAACTCAAATCACTCTATGAAAAAGATACGTGCACACATATGTTTATCGCAACATTGTTCACAATAGCAAGAACCTGGAACCAACCATGCAGGAGTTTTAATAGACAGTTAATATCTCATATAAAGAGTTAACTGGAAAAACGCCACATACGTTGAAACTAGTAAATTTATTTACCCCCCCCACCTTTAATTTTTTTTTATATTAAAGATATGGGGTACAATTCGGGGTTAGGTATACAAACATTCGTTATGCAGGTACCCTTGTTGAGGTGTGCCTCCCCCTCCCCAGGCAGAGTCCCACTTGTGCCAGTCCCACTTTCCTGCTCCCCTCCTGGCAGTTTCCCATTACTGCCAATCCTTTTCTTATGGCATTATGATAATCATTCAAGGTCCGCTTATAAGTGAGAACATGTGATACTCAGTTCTTTGTTTCTGTGAAAGATCACTCAGTATTATAGACTCTAAGTCCATCCAGGTTGCTGTGAAGTTCATGATTTTGTTCTTCTTTATAACTGCATAATATTCCATCGTGTGTATGTACCACATTTTTTTATCCAGTTCACTTTTGATGGGCAGCATGCTTGGTTCCATGTTCTTACTACTGCAAACAATGCTGCAGTAAATATACGTGTGCAGATATCATTTTTATAGAGTGATTTGAGTTCTTCAGGGTATATTCCCAGTAGGGGGATTGTGGGGTCATCTGGAAGGTTGATTTTTAGATCTTTTAGGAATCTCCCCCCTGTTTTCCACAGAGGCTGTTCTAAAACTAGTAAATTTCTCCTCCTCATAACATTCAAGAGTGGAAAAAGTAGTAGCTTGGAGGTGATATTATAAAGAACATTTAAAATCCATTTCTTTCTGTTTATATATCCCCAAGATGCACCATATAACCATATCCAAAATATCCACATCCTATCCATATGATAAAAATATTTCTCAATACCCACAGGACACAGCTATAGAGGTAAGATAGGACTAGCAACTTTTCTCACTCTTTAGAATTATCAATGACCTAAACAGTAGCACCAGCTTAAGAAACTTAGTCACTTGAAGGGTACCATTTACATAAGTGATTCTGAGAGAATGCTTCTATCCAACTGTGCTTGAGAGGCTGGGTTCTGGGGAGGAGAATCCCTGTGTTTGTATCTTGGCCCTGACAACTACCAGTTTTGTTACCTTGAACTATTTCTAATCTTCTGCAAACCACAATTATCTCCTCAACTCAATGGGTATTATAATAAGCCTTAGTCTTTTATAGAATTGGTGAGACTATTAAAAGACATTCTACAGACATGCGAGTAGCCAACAGACACATGAAGAAATGTTCAACCTCACTAATCATCAAGGAGAGGCAAATTAAAACTACACTGAGATATCACCTAACTCCAGTCTGAATGGCCATTATCAATAACTCAAAAAATAACAGATGCTGGAGAGGATGTGGTGAAAAGGGAACACTTCTACACTGTTGGTGGGAGTGTAAACTAGTGCAACCTATGTGGAAAGCAGTGTGGCAATTCCTAAAAGCTCTAAATATCGACCTCCCATATGACCCCGCAATCCCCCTACTGGGAATATACCCTGAAGAACTCAAATCACTCTATAAAAAAGATACCTGCACACGTATGTTTATCGCAGCACTGTTCACAATAGCAAGAACCTGGAACCAACCATGCTGTCCATCAAAAGAGGACTGGATTCAAAAAATGTGGTACATATACACGATGGAATACTACGCAGCCATAAAAAACCGTGAACAAAATCATGAACTTCACAGCAACCTGGATGGAACTAGAGTTTATAATACTGAGTGATCTTTCACAGAAACAAAGATATGAGTATCACATGTTCTCACTCATAAGTGGACCTTGAACATCTATGGTAATACTATAAGAAAAAGATTGACAGTGGCAGGAAACTATGGGGGGGCCAGGGAGGGGAAAGGAGGTGGGATTATGGCAGTCAATATCTGTCTGGGGATGGGGAGACACCCCTTTTCAACAAGGGTGTCTGAACAATGCATATTTGTATACCTAACCCTTAACTGTACCCCACAATTTTAAAATAAAAAATATGTTTAAAAGAAAAAATACATTCTACAAAAAAGCCCTTTATCAGAATGGTGTATATAGTGGTGACTGCAGGTTGTCCTGCTACTAACTCTGTCTCTGGATATTGTTTAGGACTTTTCCTCCTAAAATGTAATATTTGAAGCAGATGCAATAGCATCTTCTGGGAACCTGTGAGAAATTCACATTTGAAAGACATCTAGAACAACTGAATCAGAATGGATTTTGTAACAATACCCTTACATAATTCATAACACAATTATGTGTGAGAAATTTTGCCCTAAGTCAATCTAATAAGCATTTACTATGGGATTTACTAATATAATCCTTAAAAGGAGAAATGAAAATGTTATCAAATCCTTTTGTAGAAAATGAATTTTACCCATCTGTATACAACATTAAGTGTTTCAAATTCTATGAGTGATTAAATATTTCCCTGTAAAATAATAAAAAATTTTGGAGAAAAAAGAGGATGGTTCTACAATTCAAAATTTGAAATAGTTCATACAATTTTAATTATTTTTCACCGCATTTGAATATTTTATTCCATTTGAATTCCCTGTTCCTATATAATGATACAGAAAAGAGGTTGAAGGTGATCCTCTAGGCATTTGATGATAGCTCATGACGTTTAGTCAAGAAGGTTATATTAAATATTAGTTTGGAGCAGTAAGTATGAATGAACTGTGTGGGCTTTATTTAAGTGGCAAAATACAATAAGATGAGGATTTTAAAAACTATTTTTTAAATATGTATTTATTTTTAAAGATGTGGGGTACAATTCAGGGTTAGGTATACACATGGTCATTGTACAGGTGAAGTTTGGTCCTGACTTTGGTCCCCACTTCGCCTGGTTTGAGATCAGGTGCCCTTATTGATGAAGGGTGCCCCTCTCCACTGGCAACATCCTGATACTGCCAATATCTTTCTTATGGTATTATGATAATTTTTCATGGTCTCCTTATGAGTGAGAACATGTGGTACTAAGTTCTTTGCTTCTGTGATAGATCACTGAGTATTACACACTCTAAATCCATCCAAGTTGCTGCAAAGTTTTTAATTTTGTGCTTCTTTATGGCTGTGTAATATACCACTGTGTATATGTACCACATTTTTTAATGATAAAACATTTTAAAGAAACTCATATTTAAGCAGCAGATGCAGAATGACTGTTTTTATTTACTTAAATATCCATTTGACAAGTACTTTGTTGTCCACTCTGAGTCAGATACTATTTTGGGCTCTGAATTAGAGTAACTAAAATAATCTATAAATAACTACTTTTCCAGACTGTAAGTATATTTATAGTTGTAAAAAAATTTATGTTCTGTACTGATTTGACTAGCAAATCCAGCTTCTTCAAGTGTACTCTCAGCCCTCCTATCACGTCACACTTCCACCATGTGTGGCAAAATTTTCAAAAAAGTAATGAGAATAAAGAACGACCATGATTGATTGTCTTCTCTGTGTTTCATGATACTTGCCATCCTAATTGGTGTTTGATTAGACAGTTGCAATTTCAAACTTTTTAGCTGTTTTCTCTGCTGTTTCGGAGTAGTAAAAATCCACTCTTTAATTTCAACTGCATTCTTATGCTCTGTATTTCTATTTTTTATATTTACAAACATAACAATTCCTTTCATCAGTTCCTTCTGCTGTTTGAGCAGCATGGACTGAAGTACATCATATCAGAGTTCCTTTCAAGTCATTTATTTATCATTTAGTCTGCCTTGTTTTACGTCTTACAAATGTACAGCTCTCAAGCTCGGCTATATTATAGACGCTATTTCATCTAACATCTGAGTTTCTGGGGATTTCTTTTGCCACAGCATATTTCCTACATCTCCAAAGTCCTCACAATTCTTATCTCAGTTCTTACAGGTCATAAGATAATCCCCATGTCACTCCACAACTGTAGGCCAACACCAGAACACAAACCCTCTAATGCTCTCCATCAGTGGTGTCAGCAATGACTTTCTTTTAAAAATATGTATTGAATGACACTGTCAAGCACTATTCTAGATTCTGTGGAAAGAGCAAGAGAGGCAAAAGCCCTGCCTTCGTAGAGTGTATATTATACTAAGGAGATGCAGACAAGCAGTAAATAATATATATAATTCCTCAGGCATGATTAATGTGCTAAAGAAGTATTAGGTAGAGATGGGGCATAGAAGCTATTTTATTTTATTTTATTAATTATTATTTTGATTTTAAAGATGTGGAGTACAAATCAGGGTTAGGTACATAAGCGGCACATAACATCAATAAGTGTACCCAAACTCTATCTGCATCATGACCACTTAGAGGCAATTTTAAAAAGGAAAGAGATATTTTAGAAAAGATCTGGAATACATATGGGAGTGAGCATAGAGTAAGATAGTGTCAAGTGGAAGAAACAACAAGGACACATCCATCGTGGCAGGAATATCTTTGTTGCATTGGGAAAACTTCGAAGAGGTCTGTATTAATAGAAAAGACAGGAAGTGGAGAGGAATGACTTAGTTCACAGAAAAAGTAGTTTGCAGACAATTAAATAATTATCTGTACATTTCATTTTATTGCATTTTCTTCTAACCTATGACTTCATATTTATTACTCAATACATAGTTGCAGTAAATCAAACAGCTCCAGTGAACCAATGGGTTTGAGTAACCCTATTTGTTAAAATCTCAATTCTAGAAATTATTAAATTTTCTTACAGCAATTCACAACCCAGAAACTCAAATATACAGAAAATAATGTCATTTCATATTTTATAAATGTAAAGTACAACATTGCTTACCAGGTATTTTCCTCATATGTAGTCCTATATCACTCACCTTTCCCTGCAATAAGCTGTCCAACTATATCATTAGTTTTTGTGAAGCATCCAATTCAACTCACTCCAAAAAGCAATCAACTTATTTGGGGGGTACTTAAAGGGATAATTTCACTTAACATGAATGTCTTAAATGATCATTCCTACCTTCTTGTAAATTAATCCATGCCTGATCAAATTTCAATTCTTTTGTCAAAGTCTTAAAGGTGGTGATAGCTGGCTGTGGTGGCTCATGCCTGTAAACTCAGCACTTTGGGAGGCTGAGGCAGGTGAATATCTTGAACCCAGGAGCTCAAGACCATCCAGGGCAATGTAGTAAGACCTCATCTCTACAAAAAATAAAAAATTAGCCAGGCATGGTAGTGTGTGCCTGTAGTCCCAGTTACTTGACAGGTTGAAGTGAGTGATCACCTGAACCCAGGAGTTCAAGGTTGCGGCGAGCCATAATCATGCCATTGTACTCCAGTTGTGGTGACAGAGTGAGATCTTGACTTAAAAAAATAAATAAATAAAAAGATGATGTTAGCCATCATGTTTTAGTAAGATATTTTTTCAATGGTCTTTGTTTTTCTTTTTCTCCCTTATTTTCAGACAATTAAAAAAATTAAGACATCCTTTCTAATAAAAATGACAATGATAAAAATAATAATGCCTAATGTTGCATTTGAACAATTTACATTTGCAATTATATACATATTATATATGCATTATATGAATTATATTCCCATTTAATTCAGTCCCAACATTTATTATAATACTGTCTAGATAACTAAATTGCAGCTTAAAGAAATTCAGCAAGCTTCTAGTTCACTGCCACTTTTATTCATGGTAATTAACCTTTCCTCCCTAAAATTCCATTCCCTTTGCTTCCATAATATACATATTGCCTAATATTCTCTTCCCTTCTGGTATTTATTTCTTCTCAGAGATTTTCATGGGAATTCTATTTTTCTGACATATTATTTCAGTCTTACCTAAGGGAATCTGTCCAAAGTCTTCTTTTCTTCTTACTGTGCACATCTTTCTAGTATGATTTTCCTTTTTTTTCAATATCTACAGCTTCAGTATGAATCTTCTCCCAAATTTAAACACATATATATAACACTCCTCTAAATTTTTTAATCTGTCATTGCCCTTAACCTGGCCTGTTGTATAAATTATATAATAAGTCCCTTACAAGCAGGAAAACAGCATGTTATTTTGTATCTCCAGGGTCTACATGGTCGTATCAATGTAATTGGCAGTCACATATTGTTCTATATTTGTTATTTGAAGTATTTTTATTTTAATATTGAAATTGATATGTAAGAGTTTTTCATTAAAAATAAACAACATAGATTTCTGGCAAAGACTGCTTCGTGTTTTCATCATAGTAGAAATGATGTCTAGATAACTAAATTGCAGTTTAAAGAAATTCAGCGGAAGGAGAAGGAAGAATAAGAGGAAATCCCAACATAAATATTTATAGAAATACCCATTCATGGGTTGCATCTTTATCAATTTAATGTCACACTGGTGATAAAGCAGTAGCTCTTGATATTTTCCTTATAAAGGAAAAGCACAACATTTAGAAAGGCTTAATTATAGAGGAAAGATATCTATTTTATTTAGTTACATAATATAAAGACAAGTTCCGGTTCATTGATTTTTTTTAAATGGCCTACTGTTCCTGAGTATGAAACCATAATTAACAAGAGAATGTCACTCCTGTGTTTCTAGTCCTCTATGCTTGTTTACAGCTGTCATACAAAATCCCTACACTTCCTAACCTTGTGTAGCAAAAAATTATTGGTGGAATCATGTCTATATTTTGCTGTCCTAACATAAAATATAGATGAGTTAAGTTTGACTGCAGTTTTTTAGAAGAAGGTAGAAAGAGAAAGAGAAGGAAAGAAGAAAGAAAAAATCATTTGACATTTTCAATATAACTGAAGCAGGACTTCTTAAAAAAGAAAAAGACATAATTAATAGTTACTGAATCTAATCTCTCTTTTGCAATGGGAATTAATGAGAGATTGGATTTGTTTTACACCTGAGAAGAGACTATGTATCTTAGATATGCTTAGAAATCCCATAACAAAAGAACAAGAATAATTTAAATCTAATTTTGATGACAGATAGCAAGGGGCTGGGTGCCAAGGATGATGTGGGATAGAGTTGTTCCATGGGTTCTTGCCTCCACCCCATAAAAGAATTTCAGAGCAAGTCTAAAATATAGTTTAATACAAAATTTATTAGGAAGAAAAGACATACTGAAGTGAGAGTATGCGAGCCTTTAGAGAAAGGACACGTGCTTGCCTTTGACAAGAGTTTTGTATAATTTTATAGCAATAATAAGCAAACTATTCCATGAGCTAGAAGTGGAGAGCTGTAAGTATCTGGTCACAAGTTTTGATTGTCATGTCTCAAACTTTTAAAGTTACAAAGACCTTTTAAATAAAGAAAGTTGTGAACCAGTTTTGAACACTGCATGTTCTCACTCATATATGGGAGCTAAACGGTCACAAAAATAAAAATAATAGACACTGAAGACACTAACAAGAGGAGAGGTGAGAAGAAGAGTTAAGGTTCAGAAATTACTTATGGGGTACAATGTGCAATATCTGGGGAATAGACCCAATGCCCACCACTGCACAATATGTCCATAATGAACATGCATGTGTACCCCTGAATTTAAAATTTAAACAAATAAAATTTTAAAAGAAAAAATATCATAATACAATAAAAACAATACAAATAAAAAATTTAAATTGTCTTTATTTAATGTGGTTTTTTCGCTGACATTAAATTTACTATTTAAGTATTCATATTCCTTTTTTGTCTTTTTAAAAATTTTTATATTATTTAAATTATTATTATTTGATTCTATTTTATTTCATTTTTACTTATTACTGCTACCTCCCTATTTTTGTGCTTTAGAGTTTACAGTGTATACCTTTAAATTATTCTGGTCAACCTTTAAATAATAGTTTGCCATTTCATTTATGAGAATCTTGCAATAGTAGCCTTCAATTTTCTTCTTCTCATCCTATGTGTTATTGCTTTCATATACATATTTTAATTCAATAAATGCTAACACACTATACATTATTATCAGTTTTTTTTGTTTCTTTCTTTTTTAGAGTCAGATCTCTGTCACTCAGGCTGAAGTGCAGTGTCACCATCATGGCTCATTGCAGCCTCGACCTCACACCTCAGCCTCCCGATTAGCTGGGATTACAGATGCATTCAACCACATTCAGCTATTTTTTTTTTATCTTTTGTGGAGATGATGTCTTGGTGTGTTATCCGGGTTGGTCTTGAACACTTGAGCTCAAAAAGTGGTCCTTCCACCTTGTCCTCCCAGAGTGCTGGGATTACAGGCATGAACCACTGGACTATATTTTGTTTCTGAAACATGCATCTTATTCCATAGAACACAAGCAAGTAAATCTGAAGAATGGAATTCTTCTGGTTTTGGGAAAGAATCAAAACAAAAGACAGAACCTGACGGTTCATCTCATGTGTGTTTTCATTTTACCTAATTAGGTGGCCAAAACAGAGCATTTTGTCAAGTGGTTCCTTGGAAAAGGGAATTTTATAATTGGAAGTTGCCTTCGTTTACCAGAGCCCTGCAGGACAAAACACACTATGGCCTTGGGAACCCTGGTGGTGTCAAAGTTACAGACTGATAGGTCAAGTCAGCATTTCTGGAAGACTTCCTGCTAACACTGCTCATGGGCTTTAGAGTGACTTCCTGAATGTCCTTCCACCATCCCCTGCTTTTGTTCATGGGACAATAAAACACTGAGCACAGCCACCCTGTCAGTGAAGCAAGTTTTAGTTGTGACTGAACAGTTATGTCAGGGCCACTGGAAGAAGTGATTCATTGAATAGTATGAAGTCCTTGGCTAATGAGAGAGCACTCAGAGCACCACTCAGTGACATTTATTTATGTATCTACTTTCCAGTTTGCAAATATACCCATGGCATGCATGCTGTTATGGATGTCAGACCACATAAATAAGACAGTCAGAGTTATATATGGATTTGCTGTGATTTTCAGACAACCCAAGGCAAGAACAAGTGCTGCTATTCTGAGAATAGACGGGCAATCAAACTCTGTGGCTCTGTGTGTGTGTGTTTTCTTGGTTCTGTAAAAGATAGTATTTATTATATTCTTGCAAAATCATTTAAATATATGTATTGAGTGCTGTCAAAAATTCAAAAAGCCTACTGTTATTGCAGAGAATTCTGTGTGTTTGTGTATAAAGTACCATATTTCCCAAGCTTCTACAAATGGCCTCCATTTCTTGGTTGATGGAACTGTATGTTTTATTTTCCTGTGTGCTTACAAAAATATGAGATAACCCTTTGGGGGACTCTAAAACCTAAATTCCTCTGTAATCATTTCATTTGTTAAATATGTATATATAAAATTTAGCTGTAAAAGTGATGTATTCTGGCAGAGATGAAGAAAGCAAAAATTGTATACAGTAATACAGATATTTAAAACAGTATTTGCTCCTCTAAGTACTAGAAAAAATCATTTTCAAATAACAGATGCTGTGTAATAATTTCATTTGTTTTCAGGGCCAAATCTCTAAATCATTCTAGTCTAAAGTTAATCAGGATATTGCCTTGGAATCTCTATCTCTGTGACTCCCATCTTTCTGCTTACACTGGCTGAGTGTGAATTCATGTCAGAAGTAGAGATGGGATTTCCCACTGGGTGTGGATCACAAGAGTAAGGGTTTACAACATTCCTTCTGCTTTTTAAAGAGACAAGATGTACATGTCATCCTGTAAAGCTGTTCCCCAAAGGCAAGAATTTAGTTGAGATTGTGCAAGTTCGAGAGTTGCTTTCATGACGATTGCAGATCTGCAGAAAGGAGGAAACTTGGTGTCACAGAGCTGGGACCAATGCTGTCCCAGGGAATAACTAACAGGGAGTTCAGTGCCTCAGGTGGAAGCGGGGCTCACAGTCCCAGTTTAACTCACCTGTAGGGCACACTGGGCTCACCCAAACACCCTCCTGGTACACACACAACCCCCGTTAGCATGGTCACACCGACACAAGTTCTCAGCTGCATTATTATTATAGAAGGATGAAGCAGTTCTGAATTTGGAGTACTCTCATGACTTACTTTTATATTTTGCTATAAATTAAAACATACTAGAAAAACAAAAAAAAACTTTTATTTAAAATACTAATTATTTTTGATTCCATCTTATTTCTTTTTTACTTATTAGCACTACTTTCCTATTTTTGTGCTTTAGAGTTTACAGTGTATACCTTTAAATTATTCTGGTCAATCTTTAAATAATAGTTTGCCATTTCATGTATGAGAATCTTATAATAGTAGCCTTCAATTTTCTTCTTCTCATCCTATGTGTTATTGCTTTCATAAACATATTTTAATTCAACAAATGTTAACATTTACACTATACATTATCATTTTTTCTTTTAAAAATAAATTTACCTTTTAAACAGTTTTAAAATATAAAAAAGTAAGATGTTTTATATTTGTTTCCATATATACCATTTTTAATGTCCTTTTTTTTTTTATCGATACAGATTTCTAAGTGGTATCATTTTTCTGCCTGAAGGACTTCCCTTAATATTTCTTGGAAAGCATGCCTGATGGTCATTAATTCTTTAAATTTTTGTGAGTTTTTTAAAGATACATTTTGTTTTTGTTTTAGAAACAGAATTGTTAAACATTATTTTATTTTCAGTACTTTAAAGTTTGTCACTCTTTTTTGCTTTCACTTTTTGCAATATGAAGCCAGCTATCAGTCATATGTTTGCTCCTCTCTGTATAACATGTCCCTAACCCTGACTACTTTTAAAATATTGTCTTTATCAAACCTCATAAACAATCAGATTAAGATGTGTTTGATGTAGTTTCTTCATATTCTCAAATTTATATTTGTTGAGGTTTTTGATCTGTAGAATAGTTTTCTTAATATTTGAAAAATGTTCAGCCTTTAATGTATTCAAATATTTTTTCTACCTTCTCCTTCTCAGCTTACATAAGACCTATTTAATTGCACTTGGCCTTATTGTGCTTTGCAGATATTGCATTTTTTACAAATTGAATATTTTTGGCAACCTTGCATCAAGCAAGCTTATCGATGCCATTTTTCTGACAACATGTGTTCCTTTTGTGTTTCATCTCGTATTTTGGTGATTCTCACAGTATTTCAACCTTTTTTTTAGTTATTATATATTTTATGGTAAGCTGTGATCAGTAATCTTTGATGTTACTGTTGTAATTGTTTTGAATGCCAAAAACCATGCCCATATAAATCAGAGAACTTAATCGATAAACGTATGTTTTGACTGTACCAACCAGCCATTCTCCCATCTGTTTCCCACTCATAGGACCTCCCTATTTTCTGCAACCCAACAATATTGAAATTAGATCAATTAATAATCCTACCTTTAAGTGTTCAAGTGAAAGGAAGAGTCTCACAAAACTTCAGTAGAGGTAGTAACTGCAAATGTGATGGAAATTGCTAGAAAACTGGAATTGGAAGTAGAGCCTGAGGAAGCAACTGAATTGCTTTAATCTTATGAAGAAACTTTAACTGCTGAGGAGTTGCTTATGGATCAGCAAAGAAAGTGGTTTCTTGAGATGGAATCTGCTTCTAATGAAGACACAGTGAACATTGTTGAAATGGCAATAAAGAAATTAAAGTATTACATGAACTTAGTTGACAAACCGGCAGCAGGGTTTGAGAGGACTGATTGCAACTTTGAAAGTTCTACTGCAGGTAAAATGTTATCAAACAGCATCACATGCTTCACAGAAATCTTTCATGAAAAAGAAGAGTCAGTCAATGTAGCAAACTTTATTTTTGGTCTTGTTTTAAGAAATTATCACAGTCACTCCAACCTTCCACAACCACCACCCTTGTCTGTAGGCAGCCATCAACATTCAGACAAGACTCTCCACCAGAATATGATTCTCACTGAAGGCTCAGACAATCGTTAACATTTTTCAGCAATGAAAAATTTTTTCATTAAGGTATGCACATGTTTTATAGATGTAATGCTATTGCATACTTAATAGATTACAGCTGAGTGTATACTTATCTTTTATATGCAGTGGAAAAGTATGAACTCTATGATTTACATTATTGGGATATTTTCTTTATTATAGTGGTCTTGAACAGAAACTGCAATATATCTGAGTTATGCCTATTAGTATGACTGCACTCAATTTCTTTTCTTATTTCATTGAAGTACTATTTTGTTGTGTTTTCAGTTCCTATCTGTTTATCATTTTTGATAGTTTTACAGCCATATTTTCAATTTTTCTAATATTTTCCTCTTTCGCATCTAAAACGCTGTTAATTATATCCAGTGTATATTTCATCTCAGATGTTATCTATTTAATATACTCATGGTTTTCTTTATTTAAACAAATGGAATACAGTTACAATAAGTGTTTAATATTCTTGTTTACTGATTCTATCATATGTATTACTTCTAGGTCAGTTTATATTGTTTATTCATCCTGTTTATATTATCTATGTTCATTACAAGTCATCTTTTTTTCCTTTGTTGCATGCCTAGTAATTTTTGATTGGATAGCAAACATTGTGATTTTACCTTTTTTTGGGTACTAGATTTTTCTTATTCCTTTTAGATATTATTGAGTTATGTTCTGGGTCTCAGTTAAGTTACTTTTCAGCAATGTTTTACTTTAGATGCTTGCTTTATCTTAACCAGGAAATGTAGAACAGGGCACTCTTTCATTTATAGGTAGAGGAAGCAACTGCAAATGTGGAAATTTAGCCTATTGCTGAAGTAACACTTTTCTAAGTATTCTAACAATGCCACGTGTATTATGAGATATTTCCTCTCTAACTTGTGGAAACGTGGTCTATTTCTAGCCATATTTGTGCTCCAGGAATTATACAATCTGCTCCTCTCTGATGTTGTTTCCAGTTTCATTCATGTCACTGCAAGTGACAAGATTTCATTAGTTTTTATGGCTGAATAATAGAATCTAGTTAATATTTTTAAATGGTTTTTAAACTTTATTTATAGAACAGTAGTTACTTTGAAACTTCAATTTCCAAATGCCATAGAGTCTCTTCATTTTTATATTGCCTTCTATTTAAAGGGTTATATAACTAATATAATTACATTGTCTGTGGAGTACTTAATAACTATTGTTTGAATGGAGGAAATGCCTATTGGTTTTTTAAATATGCTTTAGAAATATTTTCTTAAAACATGCTGCAAAATCAAATATGTTTAATTTGGAGCTCAAACCTATAGACAAATAGCATATAATTAGATTTAGCACTTATAACCTAAATAAATTTAAGAAAAAATATTCAAATATTTGTATACCCAACTATTCAGCTAGAAGGCTCTAAATTATGTGCATGAATTTGCCTAGAGATTCAGTGAAAATAATTATTCTTCTGTCATATGCAAACACACAGCCTTACTTAAAAGATGAGTAAGTCCTCTAAGACCCAAAATGAATGGCTTTGATTCATGTGGTAGGGTTCAGCTTGCCAAATGAGACATAATAAAGTTCTGATCCCAAGGACATATATATCCTTGGGTATATATTAACCAAATCAAATCCAGGAACACATTGGTTTTTGGTCAGAGTTGTAACTATTTTATTGTTATAAAGAGTTGAGAAAAAGCAAAAGTATAAATACTAATTTTAATAAAACACAGTCAAAATAAATTATGAGTCCAATTTTATTTTGAAATTTATGCCTAGCCTCATGGAGCTTTCTTGCATTATTTCTGCTGATCAAAACTCACCAGATGATTAGAAACAATCTATTTAGAGTTCCATATTCTTTCTCTTTGTAGTTGTCTCCTGTTTTTGAAACTTTCTCCTCCTTGGTATTCTGTGTTAACTTTAGACCCTTGCCGCCACTAATCTCAACTATACCTCTTTAACACAAGAGAATTGCCTATTCTCGTTAGACCCAAACTTCCTCTGCTGCAGTGTACAAATTATTTTCAGGTAATAAACTGAGATAAGTATAGGGTTAATCTTGTCTTTTTCCCTTCTTTCAGGGATCACTATCCTGCATTTTTACTGTATAATACATGGAAATTTTTGTATCATTATATTTTGTTATTTTTCTAATTACTTAAAACAGGAGTTAGGGTAAATCCAATCTTAGATATGTAATCCTGGTCAGAAACTGAATGTGAGTAAATGTCTTTTGAAGTTTTCACAATGTTCCCAAAATCCTGCACTCATTGGTTCCTTTTGTTTCTCTGACCTCAGGTTCAACAAATTTCCCAACTCCAACAACAGTGTTCTATTTGCTATTTTGCACGTTTCCATGTTGGGGCCTGAACTAGAATGCTCTTCTCCCAGCATTCAGCCTGGTTGGCATATGTATTTCTTCACATTTTCACTCTTTTGCTCAGGGAAGCGTTTCTGGCCATGTTAATACTAAAAACCACATCCCCACTTAAACACACCCCTTTTTAAATTCCATTTTCTCCTTAGTAGTATTAACCCACTATCAAACCAACAATAGATTATTTAATTATTGTGTTTATTGCGTTTCCCTTTCAGTTAGACTATAAACTCCATAAGGCCTAGAACTTTTCTTTTGTTGAAAAGAGTTCCTGGTATATATTAAGTACTTATTCTTAAGTCAAGTATCATTATGTATTAGCTTCTATCTACTTATCTATTTTTATGTATTCTTTCTATTAAGTATAAAAAAATTGACACA
Source organism: Carlito syrichta (assembly GCF_000164805.1). Lineage (NCBI taxonomy): Eukaryota > Metazoa > Chordata > Mammalia > Primates > Tarsiidae > Carlito > Carlito syrichta. The sequence goes on along the minus strand of NW_007256563.1, from coordinate 218,579 downwards.
AATAGTATAATAAATTGTGCTTGTACAAAAATTGCAGAATATTTTGACAGCTGTGCTCAAATTTCAACCTATTAAAAACAGATACGAATTTATATTACATTTCCTGTGAGAATGTGAGAGAGGATCATACTTGGTCAGAGAGAAAATGAGAAGTTACAGAGACATAAAAACTCATGGCATGCTCAGGAAGAGTCTGACTGAAGCATCAAGAGTAGCAAGAAAGGAGCACAAATGGCTGCTGTGCAAAATTTGGTTACAGGAGAGAAAGAAATTTCAAAATGTATCCTAGATCAAAAACCTAGTTTATGCATACATGAGCCTATGTATGAAATACAGATAACCATTATGTATTAAAATATCCTCATTTTGTGTTATCATGTTCTAAATCAAACTGTGTTACAGCACTCCTTGGAATTTGTGGAACAAAAAATCAGGAAGAAAATTTCTAATCATACTGACTTCTTAGAATCCAAATGGTTTTAGGTAATTCAAACCACAGAATTACCATATTATGAAGGAACAAGGTATAAATAGTATTGAAATAGCCTGTTACAGATTATCCACTGCCTAATCCACTGGTCTTCCATTTGGGAAACAAGGTAATATTTTTACTTTTTTTCATATACTTTGTGTTTGTGAGAAATATTTTAAAGATTAATACTTTTCTGCATAATAAAAATCATTGTATATGTAAAGTTGCCAATACCTGTATACTATAAATTGCTTAATGTCTTTTCTTTCAGTTAATACAAAATTCTAATTTATATTATTTTAAAGTTAATGATACAATTAATATGTAGACACTGGAAACTCTTTACTATGACACAGTCTTATAAAGTCCTAAGGTTTTATTCTGAAGGCATAACCAAGATAATCAGTTTTCTAGGAACCTAGTAAGTGTTTACTTTGCATACGGTTCTGGACCAGTTTTCTCATCTGAAAATTGGAGACAAAAAAGTATGCATTAGATAGTGAATCTGAAGTTTACAGATAATATTATAAGATGTCTAGCACAGTGTTTGCCAGAACAATTGCTTAGTTGTTATAGCTATTTTAAATTTCCTTTCCCCACATGTTAAGAATACGTCGAATTAAGAACTAACAATATTCCATGTTTTAATTTATTTCACCTATGTAAAATACTATTTCTAGATAAAATTGATTGGAAAACAGTCATACATATAAATATGTTTATTTCTGATATTTAATGAACAGTGATATAAGCATTATAATTTTAAACAAAGCTTTGCCTATATGAAATATGCCCTATCTGTATTTACTATTTTCATCTTAGAAGAATAAACAAACATATCATCAACTAAATAGTAGTATTATTCAGTATAAGGGTGAGATAGTTTATGCTATAGAATTGAAAGGTTATCTAAAAATTATACAATACAAATATTAAGATATAGTTTAATGTTTATATATACACACCCTCTATATTCACATGGGTATGAATCACAAGCATGTTTCAATAAAATTAAAATTATCTTTTAAAATGAATTTTACATATATATGCTATACAGAGTCACATGCACCAAATATATTAGAATAACTTTAATTTAATTTGTACTTATTTATTTAGTCATATGAAAAAGAAGTTGGTTAACAGGTAGACAGAAAACCTTATAGATTTGTTTACAGCCTTAGAATTGGAGATTGAGCTAGCTGGAAGCAATCCTAGAGATCATGTAATCAAGTCACATTTATTGAATGTATTAAATGAGGCACAGTGATATTCAGTGGCTTGCTCAAGTTTCAGGGGCCAGTCCAAGGTTAAGCTGGGACTAGTAAAACTGCTTACTCACAGCCCAGTATTATTTCCACCTGTTACTTCTTATAAAAGAGGCAGGCTGCGTGTTTTGACTCACCTGAAATCAAAGAAGTTTTCTCAAGAAGTTCACACTGTATTTTATTTTTCTGATACTCATTCTTCACAAAATGCCTGTGAATGGAATTAACCCTATAACCTTTTCTAAAGAAGTTCATACTGTATTTTATTTTTCTGATACTCATTCTTCACAAAATGCCTGTGAATGGAGATTAACCCTATGACCTGACTATATTTGAATGAAACTTACAAATTTTCACAAGCATGGCTTTAAGTTATGTTTTGTGGAAACAAGTGTTTTTCAAAATAGCTGTGATATTTGTATTTATGAGTTTCTCAAAAGTATCTGCTTCATTAATCTTCATTGCTCTTTCCACATCATCGAGCATAAAAACAATACTAAATAAAAAATTGTAATTTTTAGGAGATAGAATCTATTATTGATTTTTCTATACATGTTTTTACAGGACCAAGTAACCATGAAGTTCTTCATCTTTACTTGCCTTCTGGCTGTTGCTCTGGCAAAGCACGTAAGCATACTGGGACACATAGTGGTCTCTATTCTTATTTAAATATATAAGAGTAATTTTTATTTAAATAGATAAGAGTGAACATTTTACTATATACAGAAGATGCAAGCACTGGCAGAGGATGTGATCTTTAATCTAGATCCAATGATTGTATTGATCTCACTTTAAACAGAATGTGAAGGTATACAATCTTTCTACAAATTTCTTTTACTGTAGTGTTGGTGTGGCTACAGATACAGGAGGAAGGCAGAGATTTTCCTCTTTAATAATGTTGAAATACACGTTGGGATTTTCTGGGCAGGAACATTTTCCATCCCCACTCTGCCACATGGCCCTGGAAGCATCAGAAAGCTCCACTACTGCAACTGGAGATTCTAAAGCCAGATGTCAATGAAGTGACAGAATTGTGTTATTCTTGATAAAAAATAATTTAGAAACCATGATGATAAAACACCAATAACATCATGCGACAGAGGATGATATAATAGTTGCAGATTTGAGTCATAACTTTGCAAATTATTTGCAAAATTACCTAGAGAGGATATAATCATAATATTCATGTCAAAAATAGAAAGTAATAGACAACACATGTGAAAGGGCTTTGCATGTAGATATGAACACACATAGACATATATGTTAGTAACTATAATTTTAATTTTTCAACATGATTTAATATTTCAACATAACCACCCTCATTCTCAGGAGGAACTCACATAGTCACCTTCTTCCCATCCCAACATCTCACTTCTCATAAGGTCAGCTTTTGCTTTCAGCGGGCTCAGTGTCCTTTGCTATAACATATATTCCCAGATGTAAAAGATACAGACAGACATTTGTGCCCTCTTAAATATGTAACCACCTTAAGTGTAAAGCTGAAGTGAGAATTCTAATATGAACAGGCTAGTTTTAAAAGAAGAGCAGTAGTGTTTTCATGATCACTAATACACAGGATCACTAATACAGAGGTTTCTTCTTTCTTATACTCTACTAGTGTTTACAAGATGTAACCACTCTCTTTCCTCTCTCCACATTTTTTTATTGAGTAACTGGCCTGAGCCTATGCTTTTAATAGACAAGTCCACCCAGATAAAATATGAGAGGTGTCATTAGCAAGTGGTATATCAGGATATTCAAAAGTTTTTGTGTTACAGTTTTCTTGGTTACTTCAAGGTAGTTTCCATATTTTGATTCTATTCGAAACTGAGATAAGTTTTTAATGGAGGCCTTGTTCCACTAAATTTCCCCTAAAGACAGTTTTATAAAATTTAATTGTTACTAAAGACTAAAGACAGATTTTTCACCTTGATATTTTAAAGAAGCCACAGAAATTAAATTTGTGTTTGTTTTTGCTATTTATACAGAGGGTAAAGCACCATTCTTCCAATGAGGTAAGACACTTTAGTATAAAAAGAATTCCCTGGCACCTAATAACACATAATGTGTCCTGGTTTAGTCTCATGTTTGTGATCAGTAACACCAGAGAAATATAGTCACGGAAAATTTGAAGTGCAATAATGGTTTCAAAATTTGGGAAGATTAAACTGAAATATTTGCATCCAAACATATCAAGATTAGATTAGTGTGCTTTGCACTTCTCCAATAGGAATTCAACAGTAGTGACAGTGGTACAAGATTAATGGAGAGCAGCCTATATTCTGTTAATATAATGGCCAGAATTCATTGTATCTACTTCTGGAGTAAGGGACTCATGCACTTCTACACCAACATTAGGTGTTAATTTCTAAATGCTTTCTTGCTTATGGTTACATAACAGATGCCCCAAACCCCTTCAATGTCACTCCAAAAATTGCCCTGTTCTTCTGCTAGGTATTTTATTTGAAAATCAAAAGGAAAGAAAAAGAAAAGAAAACTGTGCTGAGGATAAAATTGTTCCTTCTCTCTTTGCTGTTAGCATTTGCAAAAATATTGTATTTGGCTTATTTCATAAGTAAATTGAAAGCTTAAAATAAGCTACTTAACTAGAATATAATGAGTTAATTAGAAAGAATAAAAATTTTAGTCAGAATTGGTCTATAATTCAGGCAAACATCAAATGTTTTATCTTGAATTATTGTATAATGCATAAGAAATGATAGTTATCTGTGTGGTGTGAATTTTAAAATTTATAAGTAAATAAAATACATTATTAATGTAATTTTCTTAGGAATCTGCCAGTATCTACCAAGAAGTAAGTCATAACTTCTTACATTAAATATGTTTCAAAATAATATGTCATCTTTAATGGCTATAAAATGAATATTTTTTGCTTTTTCAGACAAATAAGCAGGACAACAATATGGCCTTCCAAACCAGCCAGGTAAAATTTATTCCTAATGTTCTTATTTTTGGTTAATGAGCTATATATTTTTTATCATTATAAGTTATTTTTTCACTTTACATATGAGCATGAGAAACACCTTGAAAATTGTTAAAAATACAAAATCTCAGGCCTTACAGCAGAGTTACTGAATCCAAAACTCTGGTTTGACTAAGTAATCTGTATATTAGCAAGGCTTCTAGATGATACTGATGCACATTAAACGCTGAGGACACCTTTTAAGGGAGTTGAACAAGGATTTGAGTTAGGAGTTGTGCCAGTCATCAATACATGAAGCACCTTTCTGGTGGAACCAAATTGTAAGAGTGCTCTGGACAAGCGAGGAGAGTCATCATGGATTACAGTTCTAAGTCCCGAGACCATGCTGAAAGTCTAAATTCTTCATGGTCAGTGACTTAGGGATTGTACTTTAGTCTTTCTCTAATTGTAAGTCATAAAATCTTAACCTGAGAACCTGGGGCCATGTTTGTTTTTCAACAAAGAGAATGCAAGGTTTAGTTTAATGCATCTCACCAGGTCTCTTTTGCTTATTTTTGGTCACCTGACGACACTCTAGTCATTTGAGATTGCCTGAATAATGTAAAATTAATCAAGCATTCAAAATAAACATGCCTAGTCATAGTATGTTAACAGACAGAGAGTTCTGATAATAAATATTTTAACATATGTATTGAACTCTCATAAATGCTTTCATTTCTCAGTGTCAGTGGGTTGAACGCTAAATAATTAATTGCCCCTAATACTATACTACTATTACTATGTCATTCAAGTAAAGTTAGTCCTCATTTTGTTCCTTTAGGAATCTGCTCAAGTATTCACTGAAGTAAGTAATTATCATTTAAATACAATTAATAGCATTAGGAATTTGTGTTTTTTTTCAATTTTCTAACGTGTTTTGTTTATTTAACAGAGGAATGAGCTCACTGATGAAGAAAAGATCTTCCTGAAGCAACTGGTGAGTTTTTCATACAATGTATTATTTCAAGTAAAATAATATATTCTGCAATTCTTTTTTCAAATAATAATTTATCACTTCTCAATTAAATACTTGAGATCAAATTTATGATAAAGATTATTTTTTTCAGTTGTTACTGTGATGCATAAATATTACGTTAATAAATAGATCTGGAGTTACTAAGAAAAAATTGAGCAATTCAATTAAATTTGGAAGAATTACAAACAGAAAAATATTTTTAAATTTAAATGATCTGATTGAGATATCATTGACATAATTGGTCATTCAGCTCTATGAAGTAATAGCACAGGGATTTGTAAGTTAGGGTGAAAGCCTTTAATTTCTTTCTTTTCAAACCACAGGAGGTCATGTAACCCATGTTCTGAGGGTTAGAGAAATATGTAGTGCAAGGAAAGAGTATAGTCTTCAGGGTCAGGTGATATTTATTCCAGCTTTAGCTCCTCAGGTTATTATTTACTCTCTTCAAGCTGCATTCTCTTCAATTGAAAATGAAGTTAGTAATACTAATTCTGTATGTTTTTATAAGGATGATACCAGAGGATATGTGTGAATTGCATAATGAAATGTTTGAAAAGAAAGCAAAGAAAAATTGCACCAAAAGATATCAACTGCTATTATTACTATTATTATTATTATATTTCAATACCTTTGGGGGAAACAAATAGTTTTTGGCCTGGGATTTAAGCATACACACCACCCCTGCCTGTGCACATTGTACCCAATAGGTGATGCTTTTGTTCCTCCATCCCTTCCTCTCTTCCCCTTCTGAGTCTCCAGTGTCCATTATCCATTCTTGATGTCTTTGCATATCCTTAGATTAGCTCCCACTTACAAGTGAGAACACGGTGGTATTTGGTTTTCTGTTCCTGAGTTAGTTTGCTTAGGATGATATTCTCCAATTCCATCCAAGTGGCTGCAAAAGACGTTATTTCATTCTTTCTGATGGCTGAATAATATTCCATAGTGTATATCTATATATCGCATTTTCATTATCCACTGATCAGTTGATGGGCATTTAGATTAATTCCACATCTTTGCAATTGTGAATTGTGCTGCAATGAGCATACGGGTGCAGGTGTCTTTTTCATATAACAGTCTCTGTTCTTTTGGGTAGATACCTGGAAGTGGGATTGTTGGATCAAATGGTATTTCTACTTTTAATTGTTTGAGAAATCTCCATACCACTTTCTACAGAGGTTGTACTAATTTACACTCCCACCAACAATGAGATACCAATTATTATTAAATGTATACACATAGGAAAAAATCCATTCTAAATCTTTCATAACAGAAACAGCTTCTTACTGGGCATTTCCAAAGACAGTCTGTAAAATAAAACTATTTTATTTTTAGAAAACTCTAATTGTCCTAATAGTCTTGTTTGCAGTGTAAATGAATCCAATCAAATTCTTTCTTTGTACTAGTCTTGTTGTAATCATGTATCCATCCCTCACTTATCGCTAAGCATTTCAAAAAACACATGGACATTTTAAATACCCATCTACTTATCATTTATATGAACTGGAAATTCTCCAAGAGTAAAAATGCTGCTTTAAGTGATTATACCTTTAACTTCCATAGTAATTTGTGATTAAGTACCCTTAGTTAAATCAAAGTAAGAATATACTAGGATATTTATTCAGCTGGATGCACATGACTGGTACTATACACGCCACTCTTAATAATTTGATTCATATAAAACTTCAGGGTAAGTGATGCTATGAGAGGTAATCAGCTCAGAGACAAAAATATTTAAGCTAAGTTGTCCCTAATTCCAAGGCTGAGGCTTCTTCAACCAGGTGTGGAAAAAGAAATGAAAACTGGATAGTTTCCTTGATAATTCTCCAATTCCCTTCTTACACATTCTTTTTCTTTTTATACTGAACAAAAAATTTCACTTCATCTGGAATCCTAAATTCTCCAGATGATTTATTCACTTCTGAAGTTCACTTTATAAATGTAAATGCTGTTGTAGTAAATGTTACATTGAAAACACTTTTAACTTGGTCCAACTAGCATAGAAATTATATAAACAAAGTTTTAATGTATTTAGTATTGTTCATATAGGCTCTGATTATGAAGAAGATTCGATGCTAATGTAAATATTGATGATTTTCTTTCCTTGAAGATCAAAATCAACCAATGTAACCAGAAGTTACTAGGAGTTTCCCAATATCTTCAGGCTTATTGTCAACAGCAGATGGTTATGAACCCATGGAACTGCATTAATATTTATCGTTTTATTCCCATTCCGGTGAGTTCTGCATTTTTGCTTGCTTCTCTCCTTCGAAAGAAAAAAATAATTAAATTAACCAGAAGGAAAATGTCCCAATCATTTTTAATATAGAAGTTAAAGCAAATTTAAATAAAATTTTCTAGAATGAAAATTAAATCATGAGTCATATAGCCAACATGCTATTAGAAAGCACTATAAGTAATAATTATAAGTTATGTTGAGTTTAACTGTTCTAAGTATTCATTTATACACCATTTTGGATTCTGATAGTAAGTCTTTGATGTGGGCAGAGGTAGAGAATATTATTTCCATTTTATAGAAAAAAACTAGCATTTAAAAATCTGAAATCACCTTTTAAAGTTCTAGTTATTGTCTCCACTTTGTTTCATAAAGGTTTTTGGAAACATTTAGGGAACATTTTCAAACATAAGGAATAAGTGAAAGAGAAAGTTGAGCATAGGAAATAGATCATTATAGACAAAGATTTGAAATCAGAAGTTCAAAGATTAAGTCCTAGACTAACTACAAGCAAACCAGCTGGGCACCTGACCTCCCTTTTCTGTGCTTCTTATTTCTTGAATGTGGGAGACTTTTCTAGGTCTCCCTTAGAAATTAGGGTACCATCATTAGAGAAAATAAGCTTTCATCATTAGTTTTTTGTTCGTTTGTTTGTTTGTTTGGAGTCAGGGTCTCACTCTGTCACCCAGGCTCTGTAATGGACTCAATCATTTATTTTACTAACATATTTTTGCTCAGCTAAAAGTAAATTGCAGTTACTAAATCCTGGCTAATATAGTAGTGTTTTGATGCCCTTTGATTTTAAGTCAATTATTCATATCAAGAAAATGCTTTAGTGTTCAAATCCTCTCCTGGATAGAATGCACATGATAAAAATTATAATTGTCAGCAATTATTGTATAAATAAATACACATTTCTTTGCATGAGAAAGACATAATTATATTACAATATTGCAATATTCTTCATCATATTTACACATATAGTATTATTCTGTGTTTTAAAATGTGGCAACTTTAGTAACTGCAATACAACACCTACACCAACTCTTCAGTATAAAAAGTATATTAAGTTAGATTAATAATTTCTTTCAGGTAAGTAATCTTCCCTTGTATATTGCTTGTATGAAAGCGTAGTTATTGTATGAAGAAAGCTCCAAATCAACTAAATTTTCCCTAGAAAAGGATGGATATCCTGTTTGACTATTTAATTAGACTTTAAACTTAATTTTTGTTATTAAAGAACACCAATTTTCCAGTGAGATAAGGCACTCCCCATGCAGACTAAATATTGACATTTAGTGTGAATTATTAAATTCTGTACAACACGGTCTGTGTTCTAAATTTTTAGTTTCTATGTAAATTTTATTTTTTATGCATTAGAGTTACACAATTAGAAAAAATATAAATGAAAAGTGAAGCAATGGTAATACTTGTTTATGGAAGCAGACCACAACTGTAACATTCCACAATGGCAAGATTAGAATTGAACAGAACCAGAACTTGTTCAACGCCATTTTGCTAGAGGTCACCAAATTATAAAATGATTACTTCAGGAGTGCTAGTATTCATCCTCAATTTTGTTAACTGGGTAAGAGGAACTTATTGTATGCTTCCAGAGTAAAAACTCATGTTCATACAGTAGAAACTAATTTCCAAGTATCTTTCTACTAATGGTGCATAGCATGTCTAAAGACAGCCTGAATATCACCTAATGATTTGCCTTGCTTTATTCTTTTTGGAAAAGTGGAAAACTGCTTGGTGAAAAATAATATGTGAATAGATATGTAATTAAAATATATTTTTTTCTTCTTCTAAGGAATGTACCAGCATCTCCCAAGAGGTAAGTCATAACTACTAAAATTAAATAAAATTGTAAAATTATTTTTATTCCATAATGTTTTTTCTTTTTCTTTTCTTTTCTTTTTTCTTTTTTTTTTTTTTTTTTTGAG
>NW_007256563.1:139791-208678 GCF_000164805.1 Carlito syrichta | reverse complement strand
GAGGTCGAGGCAAGCAGATTGCCTGAGCCCATGGGTTGGAGACCCGCCTGGGCAACTTGACAACACCTCATCTCTACAACAAATAAAAAATTAGCTGGGCACGGGAGCGCACACCTGTAGTTCCGGCTACTTGGAAGACTGAGGCGGAAGGATCGCTGGAGCCCAGCAGGTCAAGGCTGCAGTGGCCAAGAGCATGCCACTGCACTCCAGTCTGGGAGATAAGAGTGAGACTCCAACTCAAAAAAAAAAAAAAATGAATGAAAGAAGTAAAATCCCACTCTGTGTGAAGGTTACACGCTAATGAAATGTTATTTTGGTTTCCACTAGATGGGGAATTCAGATACAATTCAAATAATGAAAACACACTTAATATTATTATTCTTTTTATGGAAAACAAAAATGTCTTTTCCTATCCAAGAGTAAATTCTGTATGGCCAATATAATAGGAAAACTATTTAATGATTTTCCTTCTTTAAGGAAACCTCTAAAATTGTTGATATGGTAAGAATTTTTTATTTATGTACAAATAAATTTGATTTAAACTGTCAATGAGAAAAAGTAGCATGCTTGGAAATTTCCTCTATTAATAAACTAGAACGAGATACATTTAGTTGCATAAAGAAATAATTTCTGACCCTTGATTATGTTTTTTCTTAATTTTGCTTAATTCTCTCAGTTATGCTGTTTCCATTTAAATCTATTTGCATACTTTCTATGCATTATATTGCTACTTTTTAAAAAGTTGATTTTATAAATTTTTAAGCAAAAAGTTTCTTTCCTGCTAGTCTTATTTTTGCCTGTTATAGTGATGGTCATATTGGTAACACAAAAAGTTTCATCATCCTATTGCTATTATAAAAATAAATAATGCTACAGATTCAATTGCCCTTATATTCAAATTTTTATTGTTTTGTAATTTCTCAATTATAGCAGGATGCTTCTAGCAGCTCATCTTGGAAGGTAAAAGACACTTTCTTTCAAAGTCAAAAACCCAATCAATCCACCTAGAAGTATAACATTTTTCTGCTTTTTAAAAATTTCTAAAATATTTTTAGCATATTTGTTATAAGTTGGTGGTTGCCAGCTTTAAACAAAGTCACTTCAAAATAACCAAAAAACTGTAATCAATATTCTAAATTCAAAGTTAATTATCATGTTAGTATGAAATTAACTATCACTTAAGCAACATTAATTGTTCTGTTCTATACTCTTGTATAGTATATATCTTACTCTGACTCTCTGAAAGCTTCATTTTTTAAAACAGCCCAGTATGGTTGAAGAGCCTGCCAATTACTTAAAGTTTTTACTTCCCCAATATTGGTTAGAAGTGAGTCACACGAGTTGTGTATGTGAGTAGTACAAAAAACATCTGCTGTAATAAAAAAAAGATACAGGTGGATGAGCACAGTTGGAAAGGGTTCTGGCAGAGGAGGAAGCCTGGATTGTGGGTCTGAGTCTTGTGCCCTGGGGCACAGTCCAGTGTCTTCAACGTCAGTGCCTTACAAAGCATGCTTTAGTCTTTCAATCTCAGTCTCAGACTAAGCCCATACTACTTCTAGAAAGAGTATGTGGACTTAGGTTTACATCTCACACCTAACCCAGCCCATATGCTTTTTGTGTAACCTGCCTACTCTTTGGAATCTTTTTTTATTTGAACAATGAACATGGATAAAGATTGCAATAACACACATCTTTGGTAATGTGTCCTTGTTAGCATAGAATATGTGCTCTGATAATAAATGTTTTATTGTAGTGATTCTTTTTTATTTTAAAAGTGTGGAGTACAACTCAGGGTTAGATATACAAATGGTCATTACGCAGGTACCCTTGTTGATGAGGTATGCCCCCCCTTGTAATGATTCTTAATTCATTTCTATAGTCAGTGATTAAGATTATTTCCCATTAGCAATTACTATAACTAATTAGATGCAATTACTGGTGTGTCATCCAAGTAGAGCTAACTTTTAATTTCTTTCCCTAAGGACTCTGCTGAAGTAGTCTCTGAGGTAAGTAATTTTAATGAAATAAAATCAGTTAATATTATCCAGTAGTGATTTCTTTTATGCTTTTGTAACAGTTGCTTTTTGGTTCTTAACAGAAAATTGAACTGACTGAGGAAGAAAAAAACTACCTGAAACAACTGGTAATTATTTTATAAATTTAGATTCAAGTAAAAGTATGTCTAGGTAGATAGATGCATAGATACAGAGAGAGAGAGAGAGAGAGAGAGAGAGAGAGAGAGAGAGAGATATTCTTTCCTTACATTTTTACATCATTCAATCCCAAATAAGTATTTAAAATCAAATTCAAAATAAATATTTATTAATGTTATTGTGGTATGTACCCACCTTTCCAAATAAATATAGATCTATTATGGAGCAGAGTTGCAAATCTCAAAAATGTGTTTTTATTTCAAATAACTTTGAGATCATCAAATAGCACAACTACATTTCTGCTTTGGCAGTATGACATTATCTGATTTCTCAAAATTGAAAACTTTTAGTAACTATTTTCAAACCATAGAAATTTTTGTAGTCAATCAGTGTGGCCTGGAGCCACATATACCTCAGTGAAGGTACACATAGGCTTTGGGGTCAGGCAGTTTATGTTCCAACTGCAGCTCTTCTATTCCTTATGTCTGTGATATGTTTTAAAGTACTTTGTCCCTCTCAGTACAGCATCTTCAACTGAAAAATTAACATAGAAATGCACTCCTGACTCTAAAGATTCTTTTAATGAGAATAATTTCAAGTCATATATGTAAACTGTAGAATAGATTGCTGGGGTTACAATATATGTACTACAATAGTTGAATTAGGTATTATTGTCACTGTTCTTCTACACACTGGAGAAAGTTCCTGTAAAATTTTTATAATGGAAGCGTTTGCTTCAATGCTCTCAAACTGTAATTCTTTCAACTAAAAAACCTATCTGGTTTTACAAGGTCCATTTGTTTTGAAGATCTTTATATTTTGAAGATCTTTATATTTTGTTAAAATGATTCCAGTAGCATTCTGCCATTATCCATTGTATGTTATGGCCATGGATGCACTCCACACTTATTCCTAGGCAATTAAAAACAGGTTTTTTTCATTTGTAAAAACTGTAAGTTATATTGTAGGAAGTTGTCATTTTATTTCCACCTTTATTCCCTATAATAATCTATGCTAAGGTTTATGAAGCAAGCTTAAGGAAAGAACTCAGAAGTGGGGAATAATCAATGTATATAAAATATGTGACTACTGCTGTTTAGTATGTTGTTTATGTATTAACTTAGATAATTTTACAGTGTAAGCAATGCTTACACAGAATAAGTTGCTGGATTAATTTCATAGATTCCAGGAGATAAAATCATGAGAAATTATGATGAGCCTGACTCTAAAGATCATACATGGAAAAATAAAAGTATTAACTGAGACACATCAGAAAATTGAAAAAATTCTCCTATTGCCTTCTCATTAAATTAACTTTTCCACTCAGACATATTTGTGTGAGTGCCTGAACTAACTATAAATTTCTTAATTTCTGTGGTTCACTCTGTAACAGAAATGTTTATAGTGATTGCTGTATAAGTAAACTTTCCTTTTGCTGTGTGTACTTTGAATAATTTTAAAATTATCTAAATAGGCAAACTTTTAATTGATTTGGTTCTGTAAATCTTCTTTCAAACGCTGGAAGAAATTAAATGTAGAGTCATTTTTAATAATATATTTTTTTCTAGATCAAAACCAACCCATTTGGCCAGAGGTTCACCTTCTCCCAATATTTCCAAGCTGTTCACCCACAGCAGACAGTTATGAGCCCTTGGAATCGCTTTCAGGAAAACATCTACCCACATACTGTGGTATGTCTGCCTCTTTAAACAAAATCATAATTATTGTCTTGTGTTAAAAATGAAATATAATCAAGTCATAGAAATTAAATCAAATTTAAATTAGAATATCAAGGTCAGGAATGAAATAAATATCATGTTTCAAATATAACTGCAATCATAACAATGGAATTGCACTGATGTTGTATTTCAACTTCCTAAACATTTGTGCTAAGGTGTGTATTTTGCTTGATTTTTACAGTAGCTCATTGAGGTAGAAAGGTAGACATAATACTAATTGTATTTACAACAGAATCTGAAATTAAAAGTAGACCAGATTTCCCAAGTCATAAGTAACAGTTTACCATAATTTAGTAAAAGTCTTTTGGCTCAGGATGCTTTTTCTGTAACATAAGAAGTAAATGACAGAGCAGGAAATTGAATCCAAAAAGCTATTTAGTATAAATATTAATTATTTGACATCAGAAGTCCTAGGATTGAGTCCCAAGTCTGTTAATTGTCTAGATAATATTTTCTCTTTTTATTTTAAGATGTGATTGAATTTTCTAAATAGGCATGTAGCATTTGAAGGACATTATCATTATAGAAAATAAGACTAGCCGGGCTCAGTGGCTAAGACTGTAATCCCGCGACTTTGGGAGGCTGAGGTGAGTGGATTGCCTGAGCCCGCGGGTTCGAGACCCGCCTGGGCAGGCGAGACTTCATCTCTACAATAAATCAAAAAATTAGCCAGGCGTGGTAGCGTATGCCTGTAATTCCGGCTACTTGGAAGGCTGAGGCGGAAGGATCACTGGAGCCCAGCAGGTCGAGGCTGCGGTGGCCGAAAGCGGCCACTGCACTCCAGTCTAGGCGACAGAGTGAGTCTCCAACTCAAAAAAAAAAAAAAAAAGAAAAAGAAAATAAGACTTTCATAATTTTGGCTTGAATGTTAGATGCCTGAAAATTTTTCTAAATATTTCAAGTAAGATGTAAATAGTATTTGTGTATTAAAATGCATCATAATTTATTTTTCTTTTAAGAGACAGCTTTAAGACTCTTGAATTAACTGCTGCTGCTAGAGCTTAGGTAAGTGCCTTTAAGCCTGGAAATTGAACAACAATTTAAGTAGAATCTTCAATTAAGACATACAGAGGGAAATAACAGATACTGGGGGCTCCAAACAACAGGAGGGTGGAGAGGTGAGGGCTAAAAAATTACCTATTAGGCCCAGTATTCACCATCTGGGTAATGAGTTTACTAAAAGCCCAACCCCCCCCCCCACTACACATTATGTCCATATAACAAACCTCCGCATGTACCCCATGAATCTATAAAAATAAAATAAATGATAAAATAAAATATGGGGATAAATATTTCACATACAAAAAGAACATAACAGCAAATAAAAATCACAGGGAGTTATCTGTGTAATTTGTATGCATACGCTTTTGTAAATATTTAAAAATAAACTATAGAAAATTTTTTTCTGTGGACTAGGACACATTTAGCCAAAGTAATGATTCTGAGTAGAACTCTTCACAAGGACAAATGGCCACACTAGTTCACTTTGAACTTTTTCCTTCATCTTTTACTCAACATTTCTCTATGAAGAAAGATATATGTTTTTTAGGAGATTTTTTGAAAACACTTGGAATTATTTTAGGACAAAATTTCTTGCAACAATTTCTCTGGCAAAACTTTATAATATGTTTAAGTTTATAGACATATTAAACTTTATATATAAATGTGTATTTTTACATAACATATTTTTATACATAAAGTTTAACGTATTTATTTAATATATAATATATCAACCTATATAATTTTAATATATTTAAACTTTAACACATAATATATGCAAATTTCATATGCATTTAATACGAAATACACACATGAATATCTATATATGAATATACAAAATATATGAAATACATAGAGCCTATTTTTCTACTCGTGGTACTGCTCCTCTCTTCAAGAGTTCAACTGAGATTATATTTGCCTCCACAATAAATACAGAGTCTGACGAGCAACATGTCAACTGTGTCAGAGTTGTGCTTCATTTCATATAGTCTTTTCTTTTTTCCTTATATTATCACTGTAATTTTAAAATTTTCTCAAGTCTGAAATTGCATCTTCCTCCTTTTATCTCCTTTCATTCTACTCACATCTCTCAAGTTTAAATGGGTGATCAAGACCTATATGTAAACATAGTAAAATAAGTATGTATGACCCAATGTGGGAAGTAGGCAATAACAAATCCAATAACAATAGCTGATATGTATTGAGCACTTGGAGTGTGCCAGTCACATTTCTAAGCCCTTTTCCAATATTAGCTAGTTTCATGCTCACGTAGCCTAAAGTTGTTAACACTGTCAACTAATGTGTACATGAGGCAAGCACAGTACAAAGGAGTTACATAAATTGTGCATGATCACAGTGTATGTGAAAAGGAAGAGTTCTAACCCAAGTGTCCAGCTCTAGGCCCCTTCCTCTGAAAGTCTCCTCTGCTGAGATGACCAAATACCCATGAGCCAGAGATGAATTTGGGTGGGAAATTTTTATCTTTTAATATATTGGTCCCATAACTTGATTCTATTTTTGTTTAGCCCTCCTGCTAATGGGAAGAAATCAAGCAATTTTTTCAAATAACCTTATGTGAGAAAAATAATATTCACTTGGATGTCTATATTTTGTAATTTTTTAAATCATGAACTCCACAATATGAGATCCTTGGTGCATAGGAATGAGATTCTGACTCAACTCTACAAAACCTCAGTTCTAGAAATAAAAACAAATTTACAAAGACGTTTATTTATGAGCATGATACTGTGGTAGAATAAAAAGTAAATTGATAGAGTCAGATTAAGGCCTAAGCCTTTAGGAAAATCAGAAATAAACAAAGAAAAGAAAATCAACGTCAGAAGGCTATTGCAAAACAGAAGTAGATTAAATTGACAGAATATTTACAAACTAAAACTACTTCTAATAAAATAGATTATGAATATTTTACTTTTAAAGATTTGTATAATTTTTCCAAAATGATATTTTGCTAAATATAATTACTTGACAAATCTATAATTCAATTAAGTCAAGAAATGGTCATTGTAGACAGTAATAGTATATTTTGTGTCTAGTAAACTATTTGGAAATTAAGGATAATTAACATGTTTTCTCAAAATTTGTGAGACATGTAAATATTTCTCATTTAACAAGAACATTCAGTAGAATCATCTTTTACATAATACAGTATAGAATTTGTAAAACAACTGCTTATTAACAGCCTGTTATATATTTATTCTGGAATATAAACTTTATAGATAACCGAATATTTTCTCTTTATTCATAGGTCTGAGTGGACAAATCATTTCTACTTAGCTTTCTCATCTATCACATCTTCTCCTACTATCAATATGTTTTGACATGCTTGTTGAAAAGACAATGTTGAGCCAAAAGAGGATTGTGTAGAATATGTTCTGTATTGTTTATAATCTTCTCATGTTGGATATGCCAGATCTGGATTGTGGTATCAAACTAACTTTAACGACAATTAAATGAGTCTTTTCACTTCTATTTCTGAGATGTAGAATCGCATATCTCTTGCCAAAACATTAAATTTTCAAACATACTTTCAGCTGTGTGGTGTTTTTGGTTTGTTTGTTTTGTTTTTTCTTTCCTCACACTAGTACTTAGAGAGACAGGGCCACTATTACTAGAATAACAAGTTCTATAACAACAAACTTAATCCAATTTGGTCAGCACTGAAATAACTTTGTATACATTTGAGGCCCTTAATTTTAAGCGTGTTTTTCACACCCCAGATATGAATGCTACAGAGTTATGGGCGTCAGCGACAGCCATATTCTCAGCACAATCCAGCCCTCATTCTAACATCTTTCTAGTTCGTTTCTGCTACCATCTGTCCTAAAGAACTTCCCAGAATTCTCAAGTCTCTAATAACAGTCTGTGCCTGGCCAGTTGGTAATCTCCAAAATAAATCCATAAAAAGCAAGTCAGTCACTGACAACATAAACCTTGAGAGGCTTTCCATCAGGGGTTTAGACTTCTTTTAACAAACATTGAGTGTCTATGGTACGCCAAATATTTTTCTAGATGTAGCTGAAAACAAAACAAGACCTCGGCTTCACAATGTTTACATTTTAATCACTGGAAGAGCATGGCAATGAAAAGAAACAATTCATGATATGCCACATGGTGATAACAGCACTGCATAAAAATCAGGCACAGCCATGGGAGGGTACTTTAGATTGGCTGACAAAGGGAGGCAATTCTGGCAAGCTGAAGCTTGAGCAGTGAAGTGAAAGCAGTGTGTGTGGGAGCTGAAGTAATACAGTGCCAATAGAAGAAACTAAAAGCAAAGTTACTGTGGTGAGGGCATACATAGAAAAGAGGGAAAAGTCCAAAGAGTCCTTAGAAGACCAGAGGATAGCAAGAACTGAACAAAAATACATCAGGGAGCAACATGGGGCAGTGTTGTGAGGTGTGAATATTATCATGGCCTTGCAATTTGTGTTAAGCAATTGGTTGTGCTAGTAAGTGAGAATTATTTGCAGGTGAGTTATTATATATATATTTTTTATATGACATTTATTTTGGAAAATAGGAAGGGTAAAAGCTAGAGAACTATTTGTTGGACTTCAAGGATTTTTCTAGTTCATTGTTTCCCCCATTGTATTCAGTTCCCTCTATACCCACATGGCCTCACTTTCTTTCCATTAACCTGGAAGTTATCATTTTAAGTATTCTCTTACTAGTTCACACTGCCTCTCTACTTTTGACCATCCTATTTGGAAATCCTAACCCTAAAAATTTCTAAAATTTACTTCCACTACTATTTTACCCAGGCCTCTAAATTCCAAAGGAAAAAAGAGAAGTCCCCTCTGTAAGTTTACATTTCCTAAATTTTGCTGAATACTCAAATCTTCTATGAAATATTTCTCTGTGTGAGTGAGAAAATTAGCTATCTTTTTCTTTTTTTCAAAAACTGTTACTAGCTTCATTTTCTCTTTAACGCTTCAGTTATCTCCCTTCTACTCATTACCAGAAAATAATCTTCCTTTCTAGATCATAGAGAATATGAAAATCAACTGGCACAAAAAATATTAACTTCCCAGTCTGATAATTCTATAATATGATCTAAATTTGAACATTGAATCTCACCCTCTGGTCTCAAAGATAGGCTGACCTTCTAGTCAATGGTCAACTTTTTATTCCCTCTTTCTTCTTACTGCCTTCTCAAGCTATTCCTTTTTAATAAGAACAATTGTAGTGAAGGTAGTAATAATGGTTGTGATGCCTAAAATTTACTGAACTATCATGTGAAGCATGATTAATATGCATTTTCTTAATTAATTCAATTAGCCATGCAGTGGAGGGATCGTAGCTTATCTCAAAGGCATTACTGCATATGGTTCTTAGTTAGGAGGAAAAAGGAGTCAAGACAACATATGTGGAAGAAAAATGCAAGGATGAAAATTACAAGAATTACTAAGAATTTTGATTTCATTAGTTCTTATGGCAGAATAATAGAATCTAGTTAATATTTTAAAATAGTTTTTCAATTTCATTTATAAAACAGTAGCTACTTTGAAGCCTTAATTTCCAAATGTCTTAGTCTCTTCATTTTTATGACTTTCTTTTTTATATGAATCATTTATTGCATTGAGGTAAATTTGCATAGTCAGCTCTTCATATCCTTGAATTCCACATCTACAATTTAAGCAACAATTGTTGGAAAATATCCAGAAGAAAAATAAAAAATTACAATATAACAATAAAAATAATAAAATTTTTTAAATACAGTATTACTACTATTTATATAGGAGTCACACTGTATTAGGCATTATAAGTAAGGAAAAGATAATTTAAAGTATATGGGAGGATGTGTGTAGGTTACTCCAAATTATTTTATATAAGGGACTTAGGGTATGAATTGCACAACCATATGTATTTGTCAAAACTCATTGAAATGTTCCTTTCTGTGCATTTTAGCATACAGTTATCCCTTGTTGTTGTGAGGGATTGGTGCTAGGACCCTGCTGATACCAAAAATTTTATATTACTTTCTATTCAAAGGGTCACATAACTAATATAATTCCATTGTCTTGTATAGTACTTAATAACTATTTTTGAATGCATAAGTAAATGAAGAAAAGAAGGAACAATAGATGGGGAAATGTCTAATGGGCATTTTAAATATGCTTTAGAAATATTTCTTAAAACATGTGATAAAATATCAAAAATCCAATCAGCTCTATATGGATCAAAGACCTAAATGCAAAACCTCAAACTATAAGAATCCTAGAAGAAAATGTAGGAAATACCCTTACAGAAATTGTAATAGGCAACTAATTCCTCAACAACTCTCCAAAAATGAATACCCTAAAAGATAAGATAGACAAGTGGGACCTCATCAAACTGAAAAGCTTCTACAAAACAAAAGAAGCCATCAAAACAGTGGGGAGACAGCTCATAGAATAGGAAAAAATATTTTCCAGTTGTAAATCTGACAAAAGCCAACACTCAGAACCTACAAGGAACTCAAACATGCCAAAAGGAAAAAAAAATAGCCCTATTAAAAAATAGGCAAAAGATATGAACAGACACTTCTTAGAAGACATACAAACAGCCAACAGATACATGAATAAAATACTCAGCCTCACTAATTATCAAAGAACTGCAAATTAAAGCCACATTGACATACCACCTAACTCCAGTCAGGATGGCCATCATCAATAACTCAGAAAACAACAGATACTGGAGAGGATGTGGGGAAAAGGGAACACTCCTACTCTGTAGGTGGGAATGTAAACTAGAACAACCTCTGTGGAAAACAGTATGGAAATTTCTAAAAGACCTAAAAATCGACCTCCCATACGACCTAGCAAATCCTCTTCTGGGAATATACCCAGAGTAACTCAAATCACTCTATGAAAAAATGCCTGCACACACAAGTTTATTGCAGCAGTATTCACAATAGCAAAAACATGGAACCAACTGTGCTGCTCATCAAAAGTGGACTGGATAAAGAAAATGTAGTACATTTACATAATGGAATATTATGCAGCAATAGAGAAAACAAAATTTTGAACTTTGCAGCAATCTGGATGGAATTAGAGTCTATAATACTCAGTGATTTATCACAGAAAAGAAAATCTGAATACTACATGTACTCACTCATAAGAAGACCCTGAACATTTATCACAATACTATAAGAAAAGGATTGTCAGTAGTGGGACACTGCAGGGGAGGGGGGAGCACATAACATCAATAAGGGTACCCACACTTTACCTGTATAATGACCACTTATGTACCTAACCCTGAATTGTACCCCCACATTAAAAAAAAAAAAAAACAGGCAACTCCCTCGGGTTCCCCCCTGCTCTGGGAGTTTTCCTTTCCTCTCAATAAATCTTGCTTTCAAAAAACAAAAAACAGGATATTTTAAACTTTAAAAAAAATCAAATATCATGTTTAATTTTGAGCTCAAGCCCTATAGATAAAGAGCATATAATTAGATTTAGCATTAATAATCTAAATAAATTTAAGAAAAATATTCAAATATTTTGTTCTGGCTATACCCAATTATTCAACTAGAAGGATGTAAATAGTATGCATAAAGTTTTTCTAGAGATTCAGTGAAAATTGTATTCTTCTAGCACATGTAAACACATAGCCTTACTTAAAAGAAGGTAAGTTCTCTAAGACCCAAAATGAATGGATTTAATTCCATATGGTAGGGTTCAGCTTGCTAAGTAAAATATAATAAGGTTCTGATCCCAAGGGCATATATATCCTTGAGTACATATTAATCAAATCAAACCCAGGAACACACTGGGTTTTGGTTGGAGCTGTATCTATTTTTATTGTAATAAAGAGTTGAGAAAAAGCAAAACTATAAATACTAATTTTAATAAGGCATAGTCAAAATAAATTAGGAGTCCAATTTTATTTTGACATTTATCCCCATATTTGAGAAAATAGTAGAGTTAAAAATTTTAGGTTTTCTTTTTGGTACAAGGCTGACAAGGATGTTCACCTTGGATAAGAAGTTTTGAAATATAAAAGATAATATTGTATAGAAACATATATGCCACTTAAATTCATTCATATATTTGCTTTACTCCAATAGTGTTTCCTTCATTGATCAATCCCTATCTACCTAGACTAGTATTAGCATTAAGCATTTGGAAGGTTTATTAATAATTTGGCTTATTTGTTTCACAAATTTCTATCATAATAATCTTGCTATTTCACATCTTGACATCTAATGGAAGTGACTGTGCTCAGCTTTCATAATTTGATTTTGTATTGACATGATTTACTATGATTTATTCCATCAAGATTGTGCCTTCAGTGAATTTAAATATATTGACACATCTGACATTGCTTCTTAGGTCTTCAGGACAGTTCCACTAAATCTTGAGAATACATTTTCATCAAAAGATAATGAATTCATGTATAGTTTCAACTTGGTGTTGATTTTCAAATGTTTGTTGAGCATTACTGTCAGAATAAACTGTGACGTATGAAAATATACAACTTTAATAATTATTACTTTAAAAATATTTGAAGAAATAATGACTACATTGAAAGGTTTGCTTAGGATCTAGCTATGATTTAGCCAATATTAATAATCATTGTCAAAGTAAACCACAGAAACAATGTATGAGTAGATGCTTCTATTTCTATAATATCACAGAAACATTTTATAATCTAAATGTGTTATATAATGCTATTATTCACTTTTTATATTTCAATTTTTATCATCGTTTTCAAATTTTCCATCCTCTTAACAAAAGAAAATTATGAAAAATGTTTTTCCAAAAAATAAAACAGGAAATATTATTGATAGCCACATACAAACCCAATAAGTAAGATCCACCAGAAGCAAAACCTACTTTGGGGTCCCTACATTGTTACCTATGTACAGGGTACCAGCACCAGAATCACATTTAAACTAATAGGTATTTTTTTCTATTTCAGAGAAAATAATGCAGTGCACTTCTACTGTCTCCAAGTCTGATGTACACATGCATGTGTCAGACTGTGTAGGAGGCCAGGAAGGATAAAGAAAAATACTTTATCCTTAACTCCAAATTTGGAGTTAATAGGGCCTGATGACCCCAGCTTAACCCTATCAGAACTTGATAATTTGTTCATATCTCTCACCTTCAGTCATAATTTCTCTTTCCCTGTTTCTCTTTCTCCCAAAATATCCTATACCACTTAGATGGTAAATTCCAATAGGCAGCCTTTCCTTCTGAATTATCTTCACTACTGTATAATTTTTTATTTTCAGAATTTTCCTTATTACTATATCTTGAAGACATTTCTTTGGAGGAGACAGGGAAGCTACAGCTTATATTCACTGCCAGAAAAGGATCAGTACCAGCATTAATTCCCAGCAAACAGCTGAGAGAAAAGTTGAATAGAAAGGAAAAGAATAGCGATAGCTGGCAGAGCAGTGACACCTGTGCCCAGAAAGCTGCACTGCAGTTCTGTCTGAGATTCTCCTTTGTTATAACTCTACCCATATAATGAGGAACATTTTGGCCAGTTGCAAATTCAAAGCAGATCAATATGTTAAATCACTGGTTCAGCAAATTACTTCCTCTAATGTGATAATGTTTTTATTGCATCGAGGACATTTTCAGTAAATATCTTGAGGTTGAGGATCTGGCTAAGCATTCCTTCTGCACTGGAAATCAGATTTCTCTAGCACAACTCCATTACCTGCAATGGTATTTACTAAAACTACAAATGCCAGCACACTGACTATTTCAATACTGTACTCAGTTGTTCATAGCTAAATATCCCATTAGCTATGAAACAAACCAAATATAAATGCTGGATATATAGTGCAAATCAATAGATTCTTCACAGAAGAAAACAATAAAAAACTAATTTTCAACAGCATGTCACCTGTTCATTAGCTCTTCAATAATATTATTTAGACTATTCAAAAAATAATAAAATGTATAAACCACTAGCCATGTTTTCTCAACATTTTTTATCTAAATTTAAATTCTTAAGGGCATAGACAAAGATACATATGGTCAGATTATTTTTTATAAACTTTTGGTGTTTCTTTTGTGCATCTTACAATAATGAATATATGGAGACAAGGACAAATGTACATTTAAGTCATTGTGATTATATGAATTTTGTTTACATGGCTAGTCAGTTATATGGCTGTTGTAAATGATAAGATAAAAATAACAAAGTTTGGTAAGCCCATCCGTGCCCTGTGAACTTTAGTCCACTAACTACATAACTTCATTCAGTCACTATTTATTAGTTTATAAAATGGTTTTTAAAAGCTGCAAATGACACTTTATAATGCATTTCTGAATCATAAGGGAGTAAACTGTGACACAGCTCCCTCATGTTACTGACACTTTTGGAGAGAAAAGTTCTGTAATAAAATAAGAGTTTCCCAACTCTTTTATTAAAAAGCTTGAATTTTGTTCAATGATTAGCTTTTACTCTACAGTCCCTTTTACCCAAGGCATGGTCCCTGGTGCATCTTTTTGAGGTTTAGTTTCAAGGAAGTTTTCAGCAAACCTCTCTCGTGCTTTACCTAGTTTTTGCTGTTGTTGTTGTTTTGGAGAAGGTGAACATCATCAATTGAAAATGGTTTGCCTGTCTCCAAGTCTGCATGCGTTCGCCGAAGCTGAAGCCGAATCAGAGTTTTCACTCCTCCACCATCTTTCCCCAGGCCCTCTCCTTTTTTCCAGCTTATCTTCTCTAACATCTTCTGACCTTTGTTGCTATCAGTAGTTTAAGAATGAACAGATGCAGGAGCATCATCTCTTTGGAAAGTTCCTTCACTTCCAATCTGTTGCCTACATTTTCTAGCTCTATCCTTGCACTTTGGATTCTTCAATTTCTTTTCATCTTCGTAGTCTGTATTCTGTAAACCATATTTCACTCGTATTTTCTTTAATTCTTTTCTCCTTTCCAACTCTTTTTCCTCCTCGCTTAGTGTTGGACCAACAAAAGCTTCATCTTTCTTATCAAGGCGAAGGTGGGCTCTAACCTGCCCTGGTTCACAGCCATCACAGGTATCACTGCCACGGTGAATGTGAAAGGACAACACAATCTCCCCAATTTTCACTTCATCTCCATGCTCAAGTACATAAGGGTCACATTTAGTTTTCAGCTGAAGAATATGTTTTCCATTAACAATTGTGCCGTTTTGACTGTCTTGATCCACAAGGACATAACTTTTTAAGTCATGGTCAAAATAAATTTCTGCATGAAACTTACTGACACTAACTTGAGGGATTTGGAGAGTATGCTCCGTACCTTTTTCTCTTCCAATTGTAGCAGGACTTACAGCTGTAATGATGAAGAGTGATCCTGTCTGTAATACTGGTGATCTAATAACAATTACTTTAATAATGGGACCAAATTTTTTCTTTATCTTCGTCCTCAGAATCTTTTCAGCAGTTATTTCACCTTCACTGGTAACGTCTTCATCATAACTATCCTCAGTCTGAGTCTGTAATCTCACCTTCTTCTGGTTCACTATGATATTCAGTCTCTATGATATTTTCATCTTTAAATGAAGTTGAATTTGAGATGTTTTCATTAAGACGAGATTCTATAGTATTTCCACTAACTAGAACAGTGAGCTTTGGAGGATTATTTTTTGATGAATGTCTGTTTTGGCCTTCTTTCTTATATTTGCAAAATTGTTCCCTCATTGCAGCTTACATGGTCAACACTGAAGGCTTTTTGATTTTCTGAACTCAGATCCTTTTCCTTATTTGTCCTAAAAGAATCCAGGTCTTTTCTTCTTCAACTTTTTATTTTTCTTTTGTACTAGACATCTGATAAGGTTGCAAATCAACTCGAAAATGAAATTGATATCTACCACTTTCCACATCACAGTAGTAATATATTCCAGTAGAAGGATCATAATATAATTGATTTGCAGAATCATAATAAACACCAGTGCTGTGGTCAAAATACAATCCAGTATTTTCATCATAACTAAATCCAGTCTGTGATACAGCAGCTTCAGCTGCAGCTCTCAAACTCTCAGCTAATGATGACCCTTCTAAGGACATATCTTCTGTTGCTAATGCAGATGTTGACTCCTGTGAATTTGAGGCAAAATGGTCCCCTTGTCTACATTCAACATTTTCTGTGCTATTGGTACCAGTGTAAGCATCATTTTCTACTTGCAACTGGTCTTTCGAATTGAAAGTAGGATTTTCAATATCCTGATCTTGCTGCTCTGAGCGTTAAGTCACATTATTTGGAAGACTAATATCATTATAGTATGTCTGACAATAGTAATCTGAGACTGACAAAGGAGTGTGGTTTTCTGTTGGTACTTCTGCATCAGACTTTTCATTATCTTCATTTCTCCCACAATGGAATATTTTACTGAGTTCTTCCACCTGCGTGCGGAACTCTCGGTTGCTGCTCTCGCGCTCTGGTACAGCCATTCCGTGTGGTATATAGCAGCTTCTCGATGTCGCGCACCTGCCGCTTGCAGCTCCGCAGCTCGCGGTCCAACTTCTCCATCTTCCGCATCAGCTGAGCCCGCTAGGGCTCAGGGGCCCTGGCCATGGCGCCCTGGAACTCGACGCCGGTAGCCGGACAGGGATGCGGGCAACAAGCAAGGACACAGAGGATGGCCCCTGTCCGCTCTGCGCGGCTGTGACACTGGAAAACTTCACAGGCAACCACCTTCCCCGGCGACCCAGACAGTGGGAAAGACGCTGGCGAAGGAAGGGACTCAGACCAGAGGACAGAAGTGCTCCCTATTTGGATGGTTGGCAACGCATAAGGGGGGGAGGGTAGAAAAATTTCAGGATAAATCCATTTGTGAGTTTTTTTACCTTTTTCAACTGAAGAAAATAATGTAACAATTTTATCTTCTGTGAAGCTATTTCCATTATTGTGTATTTTAATTTCGATGGTTGGGAATGCAGAAAAAAGTGACACACAACAGAAATAACATAATATATCTGAGTGCCAGATTATACGAATTTGTTTCACTCTAATATTCTAATAACAGCAAGATGAAACTCAGAATGTATATACAAAGTATCTCTTGAGTAGCAGAAATTTATTCTGCAAGTTTATTTATTGCTTCAAAGTTTAATATAGCATTTTCAAAGCTATTTGATTTCCATATATAAAATATTGTCTTCTTTTTTTTATCATTGCTTTCCACATTAAAACCAATTTTCTTTATTCTGTATAGTTAATACTATGCACCAATTAAAGTTCATGTTATTCAACATGTGAACTAAAGGTAAAGCATAAAGCATTTTACTTTTTTTAGATTAGAAAATGTAGTTTATTTAGAAAGTAAATTACAGAGAGGGAGAGGAGATTCACCTACCCAGAGTAGGATAGGAGGCCAAAGAAGGTTAAGAGCGAGCAGCAGAGAAAAGATAGTCAAGCACCTTATCTCTCTCCACAGAGAGACTGGGGTTGGAAAAGAGAAGAGGGAGAGAGAGCAGAAGTGAGAGAAGGTGGCATATCGCGGTGGGACCTCCAAAAATGTTAGGGTCACACTCCCAGCAGGGCCTCCAGAATGTTAGGTCAGGCCTGCTGGGGGTGTGGGTGTCTGAAGTGCAATCTGGTGCCAAGTGAAAAATGCACAGAATTGCACAGAAGTTAAATTAGAAAATATAGTTTAATTAGAAAGTGAGAAAGAAAGAGACAGAGAGAGAGAGAGGATTCACCTCCCCAGGTAGGGGAGGGGGCCAAAGCCAGGAAACATGGTGATGGCCATAGCTCAAAGAGCATGTGGTCACACCACAGTCTAGTAAGGCAATGGCGCATTTTACTTTTTAAACATTTATGATTGTGTTCTTTGAAAAGACATTAAAAGTTCTTCTTTACATATTTTAAAATTACTATTTTTAACACAGTATTTTTTCCTAATTATCAAGTGTAAAATGTGTAAAGAACAAAATCATGAATATCACAGCAACATGGATGGGCTTAGAGTCTATTATACTGAGTGATCTTTCACAGAAACAAAGAACTGAGTATCACATGTTCTCACTCATAAGCGGACCTTGAACAATTATCATAATACTGTAAGAAAAGGATTGGCAGTAGCGGGAAACTTCTGGGAGGGGGTGGGGAAGCATGATTGGCAGTAGTGGGAATCTGCCTGGGGAAGAGAAGGCATGCCTCATCAACAAGGGTACCTGCATAATGAACATTTGTATACCTAACCCTGAAATTGTACCCCACATCTTAAAAAATTTTTTTAAAAGGGGGGAAAGAAAAATTTCAGGATAAATCCATTTATGAGTTTTTTTGCATTTTCAAATGAAGAAAATATGTAACAGTTTTATCTTCTGTGAAGATATCTGCATTATAATGTATTTTAATTTGGATGGTTGGGAATGTAGAAAAAAGTGATATACAACAGAAATAACAAAATATGTCCGAGTGCCAGATTATACAAATTTGGTTCACTCTAATATTCTGAAGTATTTCAGAATATTCAGCAGTACTTTTCTCACAAAAGTATATGCAAATATTATTTCTGTAATTCCATCAGTTTATTGCTATATTGTCTCTTCTATTTTGTAATTTTGCAATCTGTTTCTTATGTATTCTTCTTAAGCCATGTGCTTGTCCAAGTTCTCATCATCTACCAGTCCACTCTCAAACTCTTTTAGATCTTTTTTCCTCTTCTTTTTTCCTGTAATCTTCTTCTACATTGCTGCCATGGTTACCTTTCTTAAAATGTTTTCATTTCTTCACTTAGCATGTTGTCCGTTTGACCCACTGTATTAGTTTTCTAGGGATGCTGCAACAAATGACCACAAACTTGGTGCCTTAAGTACATCCCATCCTACAGATATACTGAACTCTGTACCCTTTCAAAATGCTAGGTGCTTTATTTTTTGTGTGGCTTTGCATGCACCCTACAATTTCCTTTTTCCCACTTCCTCCTCTCTAATTTTGCTGATGTTGTAACTCCCAGTTGAATATATCTGCTTTTCTCGTTTTTTCTAATTAGTTATCTCTATTTTAATTTATGTATTTATCTTAATTTTTTATTTCAGTAGTTTTAGGGGGTAGAAATAGTTTTGGGTTACATGGTTGCATTGTATAGTGATTAAGAAGTGGGAGCATTAAGTATACCCACCACCCCCACCTGTGTACATTTTACCTGATAGGTCATTCTTCACTACTCCACTCCTTCTCTTCTACTCATTCTGAGTCTCCAGTGTCCATTACACAATTCTTTATGGCCTTGCAGATCCTTAGTTTATTTCCCACTCATAAGTGAGAAGATGCGTTGGCTTTTTTTCCTGAGTTAGTTCACTTAGGATGATGTTTTCCAATTCCATCCAAGTTGCTAAAAAAGAAATAATTTATTTTTTCTTTTTTGATGGCTGAATAGTATTCCATGGTGTCTATATACCACATTTTCATTATCCACTGACCAGTTCATGGACATTCAGGTTGAGCCCATATCTGTGCAATTGTGAAGTGTGCTGCAATGAATATGTGAGTGCAGGTGTATTTTTTATATAATCATCTCTGTTCCTTTGGGTAGATACCTACTAGTGGGAATACCAAATCAAATGGTAGATCCACTTAGTTCTTTGAGAAATCTCCACATCGATTTCCATAGAGTTTGTACTAATTTGTACTCCCACCAACATGTATAAGTGTTCCCTTTTCTCCTCATCTGCACAAGCATCTATTGATTTTTGATTTTTTAATAATGGCTGTTTTGCTTTTAAAAAAAAAATGTTTGGTTGTAAAGTGACAAATGATAGTTGTATATATTGATGGGGTACAAGTGATGTTGTAATATATGAATACAATGGATAATAATTAAATCAAGCTCATTAACATATCCACCACCTCAAATACTTATTTTTTTGTGGAGAACATTTGGTATTTATTTTGAAATGTACGTTATTTACTGTATTTCTTTTTTTAACCCATAATAGTCATCTTTTCTCAGGTTAGGTAATTTTTAGTTATTAGAATATTGATGAATATCTCTAAAAGATTCAATTGCATCAACTCTATTGGACAATAATCTTGAAATCAGAGAAAAAAGTATTGATTTTCTTTGAATCTCTAGTACATAGTAAAATGCTTTAGTACACAGGATAATCATATTTTTGTCAAATAAATGAAATAAAGAGTTATTTGTCACATCTTTATCAAGACTCAAACATAAAATTTCTCACTTTTGCTTTTATTATTGTTCTGGCGGTTGTTCTGTCTGTAAACATATTTTTTTTTTAACCTTGGAAAATAAGTTCTTAATGGTGACCTATATAGTCTCTGATATTTTATGTGCCCTGAACTACATTTGCATTCATTTACATAATGTTTGTTAAGTTATATTTTCAAAAAAATATTTTCTTCATATTTCATCACAAAATTATCATAAGGTTAGAGAGTATATCTTCACCTTTACCTACCTATCTATAAGTACTCCAAAATAAAAGCTTGAGGCTAGGGCTTTTCAAGGATTTTTTCAGGAGGGCAGCAAACATTCTTGGGTGAGATAAGAAGAGTACTAGTGCCATGATGATGGTCTATTTCTCGCTTCCCTGGCAGTCAGATATACCGTGAGCAGATTTATGGATTGTCAACCATGGGTGTCAGTCACATTGACAAAGACTAGGCTGGTAACTGGAAGACAAATTCTTGGAACAAATATTTTAATGAAACTTCCTCAGGGGGCCTGGAGAACTGGTTGCTCTTGGAGTTAATGATGATTGCTATGCATTCAGCACTGGCCAGAGTTTATGAGCCACTGCTGGGACTGCTCAGAATGACCAAAGAAACTCCATTTTTGGCTTTGTCCTTTCAATCCCTTTGAAATAAAATCATCAAGGAAGATAGTGCCCTATCTCCCAGTTTCTGTGGGAGGATAGAATTCTGACTTCTGCCAGATGACTGCTTCTGGGTTGCAAAATTACCTCTGGTCATAAAGAAAGGAGAAGTTTATTTTGCCTTTGGAAAAAGCTGATTGGCCAACACAGATAGTCATATTAATTCTCAAATACATTTAAGATAAACTATGTGAGTCAAATGGTGTTGTCAAGTCCTCTTACTTAAGATTCTAGTTATTGTTTATCAAGAGAACATGTGTAAGTAAAAGACTGTGTCCTATCTGGCTATATAGAAAGGTGGGATTTTTGTCTTTTCAGTTTCTTTAGTTGATTGCTTGTAATGAACATTATATTCGGATTTAATGCCTTCTCAATAATAAAACTGTTTCCTCTCTCTTATACCTTTGTGGAGCAGTTTTTGGGGAAAGGAGTGGGGGATGAGAGCAATCAAACAAACAGAAAGTATTCACATTTTTTTTTAAAGTAGTCTATTAAGTCTCTCTGCATCCAAGAAAATAACTCATGTCTTGCGAGAGTTAAAATGTTGGGTTCTAGAATGAGAACAACCCAGGTTTATATCCTGGTTTTGATTACTTTTAGCTTAAAAATCTTAGACAATAACTTATTCTCTATAAGACCCGATTTCCTCATTGACAAACGGGATAGTAGTATTAATCACATCATAAGATTGATGAGAATATTAAAAATCACATTGCATATATAAAGCCTCATTGCCTTAAACAGTATTGTATATTATTGTGACTTTAGGCTGTCTTTCTTCTGTCTGTCCAGAGATGTTGTTTAAAACCATCCAGTCTAAAAGGTAGACCTTTTGGAGCAGTAGCACCAACTGGAAACACTTTGGAATCCACATCCATAAGGTCTCTTTTTTATTTTCTGTCAGAATACTTTCAGCAGCAATCTTCCTTCTTACCACCTTCATCGTTTCCATCAAACATTTTTTCCAAATAATAGTATCCATAAACAATTATTTTCTCTATAATCAGAAATTTTTCATCTTAAATCTCTAGAATTTTCAATGATCAAGTTTTCTTAGATTAATGTTAAAAATTAATAGAATATTAATTGAAACTGACATTCATGACAGGCATTGGACAAAGTGTTCCACATAAATTAGCTCATGTATTCATCTACTCATGCAAAGAGTTTGTGCTTAAAGAAGAAAAAAAAAAGGCACAGAGTCACTGTTTCCAGTAGAGACTCCTAGAGAAACTTAAACTAAGTTTGCCTGACTTTAAGGACCAGCCTTCTGATTGAAAAAGAGATACTTTATGCAAATAGAAACAAAGAAAGTATGAATAGCTGTATGAATGTTAGAAAAAATAGATTTTAAGTCAAAAACTGTAAGAAGACACAAAAAAGTAATTATATAATGATGAAGTAGTAAATTAATCAATAGGATATAACAACTATAAATGTTTATATACCCAACATTAAAGCACTTAAATATATAATGCAAATATTAATAGATTTGAAGATTCTCAGCAGTATAATAATACTAAGTGACTTTGATAACCCACTTTTAACAATAAATAGATTATCCAAAGAGAAACTCAGTAAGGAAACTTTGGACATGAACTAACTTTAGACCAACTGGCATTAACAGACATGCAAAAACACATTCCATCCAACAGCAATAGAACCACACATTTTGGGAGAGTCCAAGATGGCCACTGGGAAAAAGCTGACCCATAACTCTCTCAGAGTGGAAAAGTACTGACTCTCAGAGTAGAAGAGTACGGACCCAGCCACCAATAAATGTAGGCAACTTGAACAATTTTGGATGGGTGCAGCACCCTGAACCTCGCAGAGGACTCTTTGAATACATAGAGTTCAAGGAGGAGAGTACATAGACAGCTAATATTGGAACCGGGACACACCATCCCCACTGCATGCCAGGCTCACATAGGAATTGCAGCCCTGCCCTGTGTGCCAGAAGGGGTTAATGATACTGATATGATCTAAGTCAGTACCTTCCTGTCAGTCATGTAGGGGTCACTGGTCCCACCTGAGAGAAGACCTGGTCAAGGCATAGCAGCAGATAGCCAGAACCCAATCAGAGCAGGGAATACACTCATGCTCTGAAATGCCAGCAAGCCCCTGAGGGCACATTTCCCACTGGCAGAACCAAGCTGCCAACTGCCAAGACAGGAAAGCTTGCTTCCAGGTCTTTCTCATTCGATGCCTGCCATCAGTATCTTGCAGCCAACTTCCCTCTCCAGATCAGGAAGACTTTCCTGCCAATCTCACATGTCAAAAGGGTACATCCCTGTGTGGTAGGAAATTCACTGTTTTTAAAGTGCTGAGTGTGGTCTTGAACAGGGAAGAGACAGACACAGAATGCACCTGGACTATTTTCTGGTGGAAAAGTTTCTGGGCTGTGAATGGAGAACAGCATCCAGGGAGCCTATGCCTCACCTGGTCCAAAAGTATTCTGACCAGTCTGTCCACAGGGAAAACTCTGCAGCAGAAAGTCATTTTGAGCGCAGTGCACTGCCCAGGAACAGCAGCAAATGGCCAGACTCCACAAGGAGCAGAGAACATGCCTGCACTCTGAACCACCAGACAACCCCTGATGGCATGCTTCTCACTGGTGGAGCCTGGCAGCAGGCTCCCAGGCCAGGAAAACTTACCTTCTGGTCACACTCACTCAGTGCCCATGGCAGGGAATTCACTGTTTTTCAAGTGTTGGGTGTGGACTTGAATGGAGGAGAAAGAGACACAAAAGGCACCTGGAGTGTTTTCTGGTGGGAAGATTTAGGGGCTGCAAATGGAGAATAGCAGCCAGGGGACTCATACCCCTACCTGGTCCCCCTGAATAGTGCTCATAACAGGGATCAAAAAGTAGACTGACCAGTCTGACCATGGAGAAAACTCCGAAGCAGAAACTCACTTTGAGTGAGGCACACTGCCCAGCAAGAGTGGTGGAACAGAAGTAAATATCCCTTATTCGCTCCCTGAGTGAACTATATTGAACAGAAAGGCCCTAGGACAATAAGACCTTATGTAGATACAAAACAACAAAACTTTAAAATAATGTAAAAAGGGAAGAGTTACTCCTTACAATTGAGGAAGAATCAGTAGAAACACCAGCAACCCTCAAAACTTCAAAGTCATTGCTTAAAGAAGCAGCTATCAATCCCCAAACAGTGGAAATTCCCAGAACAACCTATCCCTGAGGACAGTTACAGAATTTGGACATTGAATGGCTAAAACGGCTAAGGAAGATGATGAGAAGCTAAAGGCAAAGTTGGGCAGGAAGTAAAGACTGAGCCAGGGTAAGAAATTCTGAAGTCCTGAAAATTCACGTGGAATTTCAAACCACAATAACAGGCCTAGGGAGCAGAATCAAACCAGCAAAGGAAAGAATCTAAGAGCTTTAGGAACAAATTATTGAACTAATCCAGGTTGACAAAAGCAAGGAGAAAAGACTCAGAAAGAATATGCAGAACTTACAAGAGGTGTGAGACTATGTAAATAAGCAAATCTATGCTTGATTGGAATCCCTGAAATAGAAGGGGAAAACTGAGAACACCCTGGAATAAGTCTTCTGTGAGGTCACCCAAAAAAATTTCCCATGTCTTGCTAGAGAGTCAATCATTCAAGCACCAGATATTCATAAAACACCTACAAAGTATTACATGAGAAGACCATCTCCAAGACACCTAATAATCTGCCTTCACAAAGTAATCATGAAAGAAAAAATCCTAAAGGCAGCTAGAGAGAAGGGTAAGACTACCTATCAGGGAAGACCCATTGAATTGCACCAAACTTCTCAGCAGAAATGCTGTGAGTCAGAAAATTCTGAAGTCCAAGCATTATCATTCTCAAAGATAAGCAATTCCAGTCAAGAATTTCCTATCCTGCCTAAGCTTTATCAGTGATGGAGAATCATCATCCTGATACCCACAACTTGCAAAGACCCAGCAAAGAAAGGGAATCACAAGTGAATTTCCTTTATGAACATAGAAACAAAAATTCTCAATGAGATTCTAGCAAACTATATCCAACAACAAATTTCAAATATTGTCAACCAGGTGGGCTTCTTTTCCGAGATACAGGGCTGTTTTAACATTCACAAGACCATAAATGTAATTCAACATATTAATAGGTGTAAAAACAAGAACCACATAATTTTCTCATTATATGCAGAAAAAGCATTCAATAAAATTTAACATCCCTTCTTGGTATGCTTGGTATGCTTGAATACCTAGGCATAAAAGGGACATTCCTTAAAACAATAAGAGCCATCTATGACAAACCTGCGGTCAATGTTTTGCTTAATAGACAGAAGCTGAAAACATTACACCTAAGAAAGAGAACAAAATAAGGATATTCATTCTCACCCCTCCTATTCAACATAGTACTGGAAGTCTTATCCAGAGCAATCAGGCAAGAGAAGGAATCAGGGGTATCCAAACAGGAAAAAAGGAAGAAAAGTTATTTCTCTTTGCAAGCAATATGATTTTATACCTAGAAAACCCTAGAGAGTTGGTTGAAAACCTCATCTACTGATAAATGACTTTGGTAAAGTCTCAGGTTACAAAATCAACACACAAAAGACAGTTGCATCTTTATACATCAACAACAAGCAGTCTGAGACCAGTTAAAAAAAACAGTTCCATTCACAATAGGTACAAAAAAGACCAAAAGAAAAGAAATACCTTGCCATCTACCTAACCAAAGAAATGAAAGACCTTTACAATGAAAACTGCAAAACGTTGCTCAAAGAAATCAAGGATGATACAAACAAGTGGAAAAATATCCCATACTCATGGATTGGAAGAACGAATATTGTCAAGATATCCACCCTACCTAAAGCAATCTACAGATTCAATGCAATGCCCATCAAATTGCCAACATCATTCTTTACAGACCTAGAAACCACAATACAGACATATGGAAATTTAAAAAGAGCATGACTAGCCAAAGCAAAAGGAACAAACCTAGAAGTATCACACTTTCAGATCTTCAAGGTTACAGTAACCAAGATGGCATGGTACTGGTCCAGAAATAGGCATATAGATCAATGGAACACAACAGAGGTGCCAGAAATAAAAACATGGTCCCTCAACCAACTTGTCTTTCAAAACCATTAATAACAAACAATGGGGAAAGGAAACCATAATCAGCAAGTGGTGCTGGGAAAACTGGTTAGCCACATGGAGAAGAATGAAACTGTCATCCCACCTATCACCATATACAAAAATCAATTCAAAATGGATCAAAGACTTAAATGTAAAGCCTTCTTTTAGAAGAAAATGCAGAGAACATCCTCTGGACATCAGAATAGGCATGACCAAGTTCTGAAAAACAAATGCAATGAAAGCTAAGATAGACAAACGAGAACTTATCAAACTGAAAATCTTTTGCACAGCAAAAGAAACCATCAAGAGAGTAAAAAAACAACCGATGGAATGGGCAAAGAAATTGCTAGCTATGCATCTGACAAAGATCTAAAATCTAGTATCTATAAAGAACTCAAATGAAATAAAAGGAAAAATCAAACACCCCCATTAAAAAGTAGGCAAATGACATAAACAGATATTTCTCAAAGGAAGACATACAAGCAACCAACAAACATATGAAAAAATGCTCAGGTCTACTAATCTTCAGAGAAATGCATCTCACTATAGTTTTGATTTGGAGAAAAGGGAATGCTTTTACACTGTTTCCTTAAGAACTAAAAATTGATTTCCCATGTGATCCAACAATGCCTCTTTTTGGAGTATACCCAAGGAACATAAATCACTCTACCAAAAAGACACCTGCATATGCATGCTTATTGTCACACTATTCATAATAGCAAAAACATTGAACCAATCCAGATGATCATCAAAAGTGGACTGGATAAAGAAAATGTGTGTATATATACACAATGGAACACTATTCAGCCATAAAGAAGAACAAAATCATGTCCCCTGCAGCAACTTGGATGCAGTTAGAGACCGTCATACTAAGTGAACTATCACAGAAACAAAGAACTGAATACCACGTATCCTCACTCATAAGTGGGCCCTGAACACTAGTCATACTAGCATAAAAATGGAACCAGCAGACACTGAGCACTGCTAAGGGAGGGAGAGAGAGAGACAGGGAGGAGGGCACATATCAACACTAAGGGTACCTGGTTCACTACCAAGGGGAGAAAGGGCCAGTTAGAAGCCCAACCTTCATCTGCATATAGGCTACTTATATAGCAAACCTTCACTTGTACCCCCAAACTCTAAAATAAATAATAAAATAAAATAAAATACACATTCTTCTCAGGCATACACAGAACATTCTCTAGGGCAATTCAAATTTTCAGCCACAAAACAAGCCTTAACAAATATAAAATGTTAAAATTATATAAAGTATTATTTCCAATAAAAATGATATGAAGGTAAAAACCAATAGCAGGAAGAAAACAGGAAAAACTAGCAAGTGTATTAAAATTAAACAACATGCTCCTGAACAACTAACTCATTAAAAAACAAAATTGAAAGAAAAAAAATATATATTGTGGCAAACAAAAATAGAACATACCAAAACTTATGGGATCAGAAAAAGGAGTCCTAAAAGGGAAAGTTATACAAAAAAAAATCACCTACATTAAAAATAAGAAAAAGCTCAAATAAATAACCTAATTTTATACCCCAAGGAACTAGAAAAGGAGAACAGACGAAGACCAAACTTAGTAGAAGCAAGGAAATAACAAAGATCTTAGCCCAAATAAATAAAACTGAGACCAAAAAACCCCCACAAAAAACAAAAAGAAAAGATTATCAAAACTAAGAGTTGGTTGTTTGAAAAGATAAAATTGGGAAACCTTTATCTAGACTAAAAAAAAAGAGAGACAGAGACACCTCAAAGAAAATCAGAAACAAAAGAGGGAGCATTATAACTGATACCACAGAAACACATAGGATCATTAGAGTCTACTACCAAGAAAAAAATACACAAACAAATTGGATAATCTACAACAAAAGGATAAATTTCCAGAAACATGCAACCTATAAAGACTGACTTACAGTGAAATAGGCCATATATCACAAGCTCACCAGCTCACAACATATTTAACAATACAAAATTGAAATCTTTTCCTGGAAGATCAAGAACAAGATAAGGTACCGACTCTAACCATTGCTATTTAACACAATATTTGAAATCCTAGCCAGAGAACTTAGGCAATAAAGGAAATAAAAGGATTCAAATAAAAAAGGAAAACGTTAAACTGCCACTGTTTATGGATGACATGACCTTATACATAGAAAGACTCCATCAAAAAACTGTTATAACTAATAGACAAATTCAGTAAAGTTACAACATATAAAATTGTCATATAAAAATCAGTTGTGCACTAACAATGAATTATCCAAAAAATAAATTAAGAAAATCCCACTTGCAGTAGTATCAAAAAGAATAAAATATTTAGAAATAAATTTGACCAAGGAGGTGAAAGATCTTTACAATGAAAATAATTAAACATTGATGAAAGAAATTGAAGGTGACACAAATAAATAAAAAAAAATTCCATGTTCATGAATAGGAATAATCAATGTTGTTAAAATGTCCATACTACTCAAAGTGACCTACAGATTCAAGGCAATTTCTATCAAAATTCCAATGGCATTTTTTATAGAAGTAGAAAAAAATTCTAAAATTCCTATAGAACCAAAAATGATCCCAAAGAGCTAAAGTAATCTTGAGCAAGAGTAACAAAACTGTATGCATCATGCTACCTGGTTTTAAATAATACTACAAAATATTACTACAGCATAAAACAGAAACAGAAAAATAGAATAGGATTGAAAGACCAGAAATAAACACAAGCATATATGATCAACTAATCTTTGACAAAGGCACAGGAATTTTTCATGGGAAAATGATAGTCTCTTCAATAAGTGGTGTTAGAAAAGCAGGATATCTACATGTCAAAAAAGTAAATTACCCATACACAAATATCAACTCAAAATGAATTAAAGATTTAAATGTAAAACCTGAAAGTGTAAAACTAGTAAAATAAATCATAGGGTAAAATTTTTATGATCTTGATCTTGGATAGGACAAAATAAAAAATAATCAAGTGAGACTACATCAAATTAAAATTTTTCTGCACAGCAAAGAAAATAATCAACAAAATGAACTCCCAAAATTGGAGAAACTAATGGTAAACCATATATCCAATGAGGGGTTAACTACTGAAATTTATAAAGTAATTATGCACCTCAATAAAACAAATAGCCCAGTGTGAAATGGGGAATATAGGCCAGGTGTAATGACTCATACTTGTAATCCCACTGCTTTGGGAAGCTGAGGCAGAAGGATCACTTGAGGCCAGGATTTTAAGAACAACCTGGAAAACAGTGAAATCCAGTCTTTACAAGAAATAAAAAATTAAGCAAGCATTTTGGCACATGCCCATAGTCACAGCCACTCAGGAGGCTGAGGCAAGAGGATTGCTTGAGCCTAGGAGTTTGGGGTTCCAGTGAGCTATGTTCTTGCCACTGCACTCCAGCTTGGGTCACAGGGCAAGATTCTGTCTCAAAATAAATAAATAAATAAATAAAAGGGTAAAAACATATTTTTTCAAGGAAGACATATAAATGACCAGCAGGCATATGAATGTTGTCAACATCAGTAATCATTAGAGAAATACTGGTTGAAACCATACATCAAAAGATGACAAGTGTTGGTGAGAATGTGGAGAAAGAGGAACTCATGTACATTGTTGAGGGGAATGTAAATTAAGGCAACATTATGAAAAACAATATGGAATTTCCTTTAAAAATTAAAAATAGGAGCTGGGCTCAGTAGCTTAGCCTGTAATCCCGCGCCTTTGGGAGGCTGAGGTGAGTGGATTGCTTGAGCCCGCGGGCTCGAGACCCGCCTGGGCAGCGAGACCTCATCTCTACGATAAATCAAAAAATCAGCCAGGCATGGTAGCGCATGCCTGTAATTCCGGCTCGAAAGGCTGAGGCAGAAGGATCGCAGGAGCCCAGCAGGTCGAGGCTGTGGCGGCCTGGAGCGGCCACTGCACTCCAGTCTGGGCGACAGAGTGAGACTCCACCTTAAAAAAAAAAAAATTAAAAATAGGATTACCATGCGACCCAGCAATCTCATTTCTAGATATATATCCAAAGAAAATGGAATCATTATCTCAAAGAGATATCTACACTTTCATGTACATTGCAGCATTATTCACATTACTCAACATATGGAAATAATCTGTGTTCATTGATGGATGAATGAATAATAAAGAAATCATGTGTGTGTGTGTGTCTGTGTGCGTGCGTGCGCGCGTGTGTGTAATTGGATCAAGGACTTAAATGGAAAGCCTTCTTTTAGAAGAAAATGTAAGAAACATCCTCTGCACATCAGAGTAGGCATGACTAAGTCATCAAAAGCAAATGCAACAAAAGTTAAGATAGACAAGTGAGACCTTATCAAACTGAATAGCTTTTGCACAGCAGAAGAAACCATCAAGAGAGTAAAAAGACAACCCATGGAATGGGAAACATTTCATTATCATTCAGCCTAAAACAAAAGAAGAAAATTCTGTCATTTCTGACATAATGCTAACTGAAATAAGCCAGAAATAGAATAGGAAATACTGCATCATGTCACTAATATGTGCTATAGGTGAAATTTTAAAAAGTTGAACTCATAGAAACAGAAATAAAGTAGGAGGATGTTCAACAGGAATTGAGGGTTGGGAAATGAGAAGTTGGTAAAAGAGTATACATTTACAATAATAAGACAAATTCTAGAGTTTGAATGTACAGCATGGTTAATAATAATGTGTTACATATTTGAAACTTGCCAAGAATAGATTACAAGTATTCTTAACACACATACACACATGCACACACACACATACACAAAGGTGACTGTTAGTTTGATTGTGGTAATCATTTCACTATGTATATCAAAACATCATATTGTACACCTTCTATATATACAATTTTAATTTGCCAATTATACCTCAATAAATCTGTAGTGCAGGGGAAGTAAGTCCAGTCTTCTTTTACCAGACTTGGAAAAAGAAATGGCATTCTGAGACACATTTCTTCATTAATTCAAACATTTCACTACTTCCTTTCTTACATGTAGTTTTACTTGTTTCATTTAGGTGTTTTTGTATGGAGATCTTAACTAAGTGTTTTCTTCAGTTCTGCTGGGCACTCTGTTAATACAGAAACAATTTCATTGATTTTTGCAAAACTGTATTCCCATTTCAATAAGTTCATTTGGCATCTATTACAGATTATTGCAGTTGTGACAGAGATTTGATTTAATATCAAAAGGCATTAGTGGATTTTTTTAACAGGAGGTAACATATGATCTCTATGTTTAGGAAATGAATGAAAGTTAAGAGAATTTTTGTTTGACTTTATGCAATCTTCTAGGTCTTTGTGTCTACCCTATTGTATTGTACTCATTCTATCCATTCCCTTTTGGCCTTTTATAATTAGCCTGAACTTTACCATTAATCGCTTAAAATATTATTTTAATTTTTCTCATAACTTCTCAGTCTCTTTCCCTTGGATTTATCCTACCCAAGAAAGCCTCAACCCTGCAATCCCCAAGTGAAAAGTACAAATCCTAAAATTTATGGAACAATTTTATTCTTCAGTGGAATTTATATCCATTTTCACAACTTATTCTTAAAACTATTATTATGATATTTGGTAGATGAGAAAATTGAAGGTGAAACTGATTAAGTAATTAATCCCTTTGGTCTCTATTTTATTTAGTTCTGTTTGTTATGTTTTTTCTTGGTAATTCTCCTTATAAACCTCTTCATTTGATTCTTTCTTTCAGGTATTTGCATGGACTCCTTTCCTGCACATA
Organism: Carlito syrichta; assembly: GCF_000164805.1. NCBI lineage: Eukaryota > Metazoa > Chordata > Mammalia > Primates > Tarsiidae > Carlito > Carlito syrichta. The sequence continues at coordinate 177,136 of NW_007256563.1, read as the reverse complement.
GAACATGGAATGTTCTCTAGGGTTCTGACCTTAGCCTACTTTTTATCTGACTCTGAATTTTTCCTATAATCATCTTACACACATTAATGATTCTAATTACTATCTGAAGGGGTCCAGCCCCTTTGCCAGGTCGTGAGATCTCCTGAAGGAGAGATGGATAGGCGAAAGACGAAAATCTTATTCCTGGACACCTGCTTCCTGAGCAGATGACCTCTTTTATTAGTTAACAGGAAGCTTTTATAGCATTTGTAAAAGGGGCAAGACAAAGAAAATTCCTTCATGTACATATGCTTTAAAAGTTACCACCATCTAACGGTCTTTAGAAGAAACGAATAAGCCAAAAACACTATCTACTTTCAGTTAATGAGTCTTGAGATAAGTGTAAAAGGAGTTTCACTTAAACTAAACATAATGTATACAAGGTTTACTTTGACTTCGGTTCCACATCACTTGTCTAATTAAAAAAGCCTTAAAATCACTAGTACAAAACTATAGATTGTACCTAGTGATAGTAGGAATATGAAGCCCATTAACTTCACCAAACAACAGTGGCTAGCATTTAAAGAATAACTATGAAAGTCACTTACTGTGAAGATACATACACTAATCTTTACTCTGAATAAACTTATAAAGTGAACTAAACATAATGAAATAAAACTAACACAACTAAAATGATTATGGTTGCATAATTGCCAATGAGCTTTTAAGTTTAGGATAATGGTGATTTGGCTGTTTTCCCTTATGCTTGGCAACCTCCTGGAAAACATCTTTGTCTTAAGATAGGCAGTGGAGCAATTATTATTATCTTTGAGGCACCAATTTTATCATTGTGTGAACTTAAACTTATGAACTTAAAACAATCTTCAAAGTAGCTATAAAACACTAAACTATAGCACTAAAACTTAATTAATGACACAAAGTAAAAACCTTGTTAAACATAACCAGAGCCTAATACTTTTTGCCAACCCTCATACATATGTATATTGATTATATAAACTTGTATGATATTACATTTACCAATTATGATTAAAACATGTATAAAACAATTATCATGTCAAGAATAGCACTGCCAGCAACTTTCTTCAAAAGAGTCCCAAATTACAGTCCTTGAAGTGCTTCAAGAAAGTTCCCAGGTGCATGGTCCTTCATGTAGCAGTTCTTCTCTTTTGGGCTTTTACGACCTTCAAAGCTTTTGTAATCGCCTTTCTTGTCCAGGTGTCTTCGTTACTTTTCTCTTATCCTGCAGTGTTTATTTCTAAAGAAAACTCAAAAGAAGCTTTTAATGACATTTCCCAGGCCCCCAAGGTTGCTTTCTGTATTTAGTTAATTATCATAAAAGTATCTAACTAGTATATTATGAATTCAGTGAAAACCCACTCTATAAACGTTTACTTAAAATTTAACTATAGAATTAAGTAAAAACCTTAACGATTAATCTTTATCCTAAGTCTGTGAAGACAGTGTTATAAATCACCTACATAACTCCTAGATAAGTGTTAGAACTTATAATGAGCTCATAATGAACTTACCATAAACTTGTACTTCTAAAAAACCTTATGTCTTAAATACTAAACTGCATAATTCTAAATCAAATAAGGAGTGAATATACTAATATCTTTTTATTCAAGCAATATCTAGTAACTTATAACCAAGTGAAAGAAAGCATTCTTGATGTGCTTCAGAGTTTAACCCTTGCATATGTTAGAAAAGGCCAAGCGGCATAGTGGGAAAATGGGAAAATGAACCAGGACATTCTCAGGTTAGGTGTGAGTACTTCGCATAAACATGCCATTTTCTTCTTCCACGACTGCACAGAATTTCTTTAGCCATATCAAACAGCAAAGGTGGAAGACAGAAGGGCCTCAGCTTCCCGGGCTCGCCCTGCGGCCCGGGGTCTTCGGCCCACCGGGACCCTGTCAATCATGTGGACCTCCAAGGCTGGCTCCCAACAACTATCTATATCCCATAATTCCTAAATATGCTCACATATCTCCTAGACATTTATGTATGTTTTTCTGTCTCTAAAAATAATAAGTAAGCACTTTGAGGGCAAGGTCAGTATCTTTTCACTTGAATCTCCTGGACTCAAAACATACATGACATCTAGTTGTAGTCCAAGGCTGTTTCAAACTTGTCAAATGTCATATTTATATTTTACAGCAAGCTGAAACAGTAATATAACATAGACCAAAGCTATTTGGGGCTTAAAATGAGCTAATTGAATTTGTAAATAGACTTTGACTAAAAACAATTTGATAAAAACAATTTGTTGAGGACTTTACAGTTTTGGGTTTCTCTCATTAGTATGAATTGATAGTTAAAAATCATCTTGTCATTGGAAGAGATTTAAAAACAGGAAAACACATAATAAAATTTGGCGAAGGGTTGTATCCTTATGAAATCATCCTTATGAGATATCAATATCTCTTTGTTGCATTGTGTCTTATAAATGAAACACCTTGACATTTTCCATAACATAGCATTTGATCTTGGAGGAATATGAATCATTCTTTGCCTATTGGAAGATAGCAGTACATTTTCTGGTACGGCAGTTTTCTAAAATCATCCACTGATCATGAAATATCAGATTATAGATAAAATAAGAGTGCCACTTCTGTATTTAGAGTTTGGTGCTTTTATTTCTAAATATCAAACATAGTCCACATACTTCCTATCTCGTTGAACATTAAATCAATTGACTGAATAATACCTATAATTTAGTGTCCCAACATAAAATATAGAATACATTGTTTCAATGTGGTGTATAACTGTCTACATTTATATAAAAGCAAGTGTCATTTATTTTTTAAAATTTGTATATGGATTTATTTAAACTAATAGATAAAATTGTACATATATATTTAAGCTGCACATTATGTTTTGTATATATATATATACACATTGCAGAATGCCTAGATCTAGCTAATTAGCTTATCTATTGTCTCACATACTTATTTTTCTGATGAAAATAATCTACTCTTAGCAATTTTCAAGTACACAATTTATTGTTTTTAACTATAATTACCATGTAATAGATATAATAGATTTCCTGAATGTATTCCTTTTATTACTTTGAAACTTTGTATTCTTTGAACAGCATCTTCCCAATCCACCACCAGCCGTCTTCCCAGACTTCAATAACCATCGTTCTATTTTCTGCTTCTATGAGTTTGACTTTTAATATGCCATGTAAAAGTGAGATCATGCTATTTGTCTTTCTGTGCCTGACTTATTTCACTTAGCACAACATCCTCTGAGTTTATCCATATTTTCACAAATGATAAAATCTCCTTCCTTGTTAAGACTGAATGGTATTCTATTGTGGATATACACACACCATATTTTCTTTATCCATTCAACCACCAATAGAAACCTAAGCTGAAGCTGTATTTTGGCTAGGTGAATAAAGACTCGATGAGCATGAGAGTGTAGATATATTTTCCACATATTGATATCATTTCTTTTGGATATATACTCATAAGTGGGGTTGTTGAATCATATGGTTGTTCTATTTTTTATTTTTTGAGGAATAGACATACTGCTTTTCATAAAGACTATACTAATTTATATTCCCACCAACAGTATACAAGGGCTTCTTTTTCTTCATCTCTTTGCCAACAAGTCTTATCTCCTGTCTTTTTTACAATAGCCAGCTAACAGGTATGAAGTAAAATCTTCATTTACATAAAAACAGTGCTATTTGAATTTTAATTCTAGATTTCTTATATTCCCAATACCCTTATATTGCTTTTTAATCTACTTAGCAATGTGACCTCAGTGCCTATAAGAGTGTTTAATATCTGTTCTTAAAAAAACTGTGCAAAGAAATACAGAAAGGGAGGAAAGAAAGGAAGGGAAGAAGGGAAAGAAGGAGGAAGGGAAGGAGGGAGGAAAGGAGGAAGGAAGGGAAGGAGGAAGGGCAGAAAGAAGAAAAGAAAACAAGGAGGAAGAAAGAAAAAAAACTTTAGGAAAAAGAATGCAATCAAGCATGTCAAAATTCATTTTGAAAATTTCTTTTTTTTTTTTTTTTTTTTTTTAAGTTGGAGTCTCTCTCTGTCGCCCAGACTGGAGTGCAGTGGCCGCTCCCGGCCACAGCAGCCTCGACCTGCTGAGCTCCGGCGATCCTTCCGCCTCAGCCTTCCAAGTAGCTGGAACTACAGGCGTGCGCTACCCCGCCCGGCTGATTTTTTTGTTGTTGTTGAGTTATTGTAGGGTTGAGGTCTCACTGCCCAGGCGGGTCTTGAACTCGCAGACTCAGGCAATCCACTCTCCTCAGCCTCCCAAAAGCGCAGGATTACAGGCTGAGCCACCAAGCTGGGCTGAAAATTTCATAGCAGTTACTGTTTTAAAAGTCCAACATATTCCAGCAGCTATTTAGAGGGAGTCTGCATATCTATTATACTTAAAAATTAAATGCCAAGGCAATGGATTTAATTATCTAACTCTCACAAGCAAACATGTTTTTATTTCTTTATAATCCCCCCCAGAAAGTCAATTTCTAATCTAATAGAGAGGATAAGTCACTAATTTACTGTAGTGATAATTTGGAAGACTTTATTGTCTTAAAGTCTATTATAAATTTATATTATAATTAATTTATACTTTTGCCCTGAAGGTGTATATATGTGCATGCACGCACGTGTCTTCCTATATATAGTTTTTGACACATAAAAATTGTACATATTTATGAAGTACAACATCATATTTCAATGCATGTATACATTGTATAATGATCAAATCAGGATAATTAACATATCTATCACCCTAAACATTTATCATTTCTTTGTAATGAGGACATTCAAAAACCTTTTTACTAGATATTTTAAAATATAGAATACACTGACGTTAACTCTAGTCATTGTACCAAGCAATAGAACACCCAAGTTTATTCTTCCTGTCCAACTCTACTTTGTACCATTGACCAATATTTCCCCATCTTCCCGTCCCTCTGCAATGCCCATCCTCTAGTAACCATGATTTCAACCTACTTTCATGAGAGAAGTTTTTAGATTTCACATATAGGTGAAATCATGTGATATTTGTCTTTCTGTGTCTGACTTATTTTACCTTTTAACTATTTAGAAAGAGGAAGCAAGTCATTAACACTTATGCATGTGTTTAATGATCAAAATTTTTCTGCAGAAGAGTACCCTTTCTGTTGTCAGGCTTAATTTTCATTACTATTTTATCATTCTTTACAGTTCTATAGTGATAAAACATTTCTCACAATATATTCTAATTTTGATGTGTGTAATTCAAATAAAGGTCATATTTAACTGTATTGTCTCCAACTTCACTTTCATAAAACTGAGTTGTGGAACTATATATAGCACATTCAGCTATATGAAAAATATATTTATTTTTAAATAATAAAATAATCTAAAGAATTTAATAATTTTCTCCAATTGTGTTTTTCATAGCACATGTGCACACACACATGTGCACACACACACAACTTGCATTTTTGTTTGGTTGTTTCATGGGCTATCACTTCTTTCTTTAAACATTTCTTCAGTTTATCTCTTAATTATTATTCCTAAGGCATGTTCTCACAACAAATTCTTATAATTCTACCTTCCTAAATGGACATCCTGTTTGCTGTTTTTTCCACCTCAACTCTAATTTTTCTCTACGTTGATTTCATAGTTACCAAACTAAAATACAATTCTTGCCATAGTACATGTTGGCTTAAAGTCTTCCATTATGTCTTCAACCTCCATAATAATATATAAAATGGTTCTTATTTCTCTCTTGCACTTCACACACCTGTCCTGATGAACTCTGTTCTTCCACTTGTACATATTCTCTCGTTTTTATGTCTGTATAGTCTTTCAACATTTCCATTTCCTCAACTTCTCCTCATATTGTAAGACCTAGCATGAAATTTTAGTAAGTTTATTCTGTCTGAGTGATATGCACACTTTAGGTGTTCTCATAACTTTTAGAATGTTGACTATATCCCTATTAAAGCATTTTGGTTAACATATCTTGTGTAAGCTAATCAGAAAATAAGCTTCCCCAAATGAGAAAATGTGTTTTTACTCTCTTTTTATCACAAATATCACAATGCTTTAGCAAATAATATGATCAGTCTACGCTTGACAAAAAGATGAGTAAGCTATTTTATCTTATCTACTTTATCAGAACTCAAATCATATTTCAATTCATTACCTTTGTCTTGTTCTGGTGGTTGTCATGGCTATCAGTATATGAAGAAATTTAGGAGGCAAATTTCTATTAATTACATAAACAGTATATATGATACTTCGTTTTGCATTGTATTTATATTCACTTGTATGTCATTTATTAAATGACTTATTTCACATAATATTTCCTCTAATTATCTTATGAAATATCCTTAAGGTGATCAAATATATTTTCACACACACAGATATACACAACCTCACATCCATTTGGCTCAAAATCAAAATTGAAAAAGATTACTCCATTAAGTACAGTGGGGTGACAAGCTGACAGAATGATCTTAAATGTAAAAAGCACTATAATAAATTTCAATATTTCCTGACCCAAGTCCAACTGAATCTGTAGACACAGCACATGACTTCTCTGGACCTCTCTTCTGCTTCTAGTAAAATTAGAGGACATTTTTCCCTTTGGTATTCATGGTATCATGTTACCTAGGAAAGGCATACACAGTTAGTGGCAATATTCCAAATACCAACATATGCTCTTCTCTGAGTTTAAAATTACAAATAAATTATGAAACCTTAGCTTACCACCTTATTATAGTGTGGGGGAAAAAAGGAGAGAAAAACATAATAGAAAGGGGGAATAAAAGCAGATTAAACGATGCTGTCAGCAAAGCAAGTATTTGAATTTAAGTAACTTATTTTTTTGGATTTGGGAAATATCTCTTTTAAAAAATCTCTGTTCACTACTAGTTTTATATCTTTAAATTGAAATGATAAGTTTAATGTACAAATTACACAATGATCAGTGTCATTCCGTGTTTAATCATAATAGCGGCACAAAGACAGTTGTAATTTTACTCTCAACTGTCTTATAAAATCAATACAGTTTTCTGCTTTTCTCTTGCTGCAAAATCTACTTCGTTTGAAGAGGTAAAACATTTTTATTCATAGGAATTATTGACAGTCTATTTTTTTCAATTACTTATTTCAACCAAAACATTGCTATAGAAAATACTATTTTATTTTATTTTATATTATTTTATTTTATTTTATTTTATTTTTGACGGAACCTTATTCTATCACCCAGGCTAGACTGCAATGGCATGATCCTGGCTCACAGTTTATAAGTAGGTGTATTAATGAACCATAGATGTAATCATTGTAAGGTATTAAATATTAAAACCTGATACCCTATGACAGCTATGTGTATATACACATTGGAATAATATAAAACTTTGTTTATTATAGAATTTTCTTTCTTTCTCTGCTGAACTTATCTACACCATGTCTTTCACGTCTAATTAGGGGAAAGAGCTTCATTTTTGTTCAATTCTCACATTAGCTGTACACTGCTTTTATGTTTTTCTCGGTTCAAAGGACTTTAAAGTTCCTTACTGTTTCCTGGACTAAATTAGGTTTCCATCTTGGCTTGTAGAAAAATAAGAAATTTTTGTCATTGTCCATTTAATTTCAAGTTATATTATGCAAAAGTGAACTTTAATGTATTTCTAATTATTTATAGCTTTCAGCTTTACATCAAAGTTTATCTTCAAAAAGATGAGATGTTAATTTTTAAAGTAAATGTTCAATCTGTGATAAAATTTGAACCTTTTCCCAAAGTGTATTTTAAAAGATGAAATTGCAGTTCCAAAAATTTTTTTTTGATATTCCCATGTCTTTAGTTTTTATGTTTTCATGTTAGATCAGGGGAATTTTTAATCCTAACTGCACATTAGACTACATTAAGAAACTACATTAAAAGGTCAGAATCCCAATAAATGAATTACAATCTCTGTGGCAGAGTCAAGGCATCAGCAATTTTCAATAGATCCCTAAATGAGGTCCTCAAATCAGTGTTAATTGGATTTAATTTGCAAGAGTTGGGTGATAAGTGTTGCTAACTTATTTTTTTGCAAATTAGCATACTTTGTTGATAGGGAAAAGCTAAGAACATGTACAGAAACAAATTGGATAACCTAGAAGAAATGGAAAAATTACTGAACACATACAACCTACCAAAACTACATTATGAAGAAACAGAAAGTCTAAACAGACTAATAAAAAGGGAAGAAATTGAATTAGTAATCAAAGTCTGCTATCAAAAAAAAAAAAACCCCAGGACCTGATGGCTTCACTGCTGAATTCTACCCGGCATTTATCCCACATTTTAAAAAATAAATAAATAAACAATAATTTTAAAGAAAAATACCAACTTTTCTCAAACTCTTACAGAAAATTAAAGAGGAGAGAGTTCTTCCTAATTCATTCTACAAGGCCAGCATTGACCTGATACCAAAACCAGACAATAACTCAACAAGAAGAGAAAACTACAGCCTATGTTGCTGGTGATCTTAGTTTTCTAAAAATATCAACAAAATATTAGCAAACTAAGTTTTCCATACTACCCCAAATTATCTACACATTCAATGCAATTTTTATCAAAAATATTGGTGACATTCTTCACAGAAATAGGAAAAAAAATTACAAAATTTTTTTTGAACTCTAAAAGACTCCAAGTAGCCAAAGCAATCTTGAGCAAGAAAAACAAAATTGTAGGAATCACATTATCTGACATCAAAATAAACCACCAAGCTATGGTAACCAAAATGACATTTTACTGGCATTAAAACAGAAACATAGACCAATGATACAGAATAAAGTACCCCCGAACAAATTCATGTATTTACAGTCAATCGATTTCAACAGGAAAACAATGGGAAAAGAGCACTGTCTTTTTTTTTTTAATTGTTTATTTTAAAGATGTGGGGTACATTTACTGAATAGGTTCTCCTCTCCCCAGTGGTAGGTGGTGGAGGCTTTGTCGAAGATGAGTTGGTTGAGAAATTGAGGTTTTGCTTCTGGAATCTCAATTCTATTCCATTGATCTATATGCCTATTCTTATACCAATACCAAGCTGTTTTGATGATTGTAGCTTTATAGTAAAGTTTGAAGTCTGGTAATGTGATACCACCTGCTTTGTTTTTTTTTTTTTGCTGAGGATTGTTCTGGCTATTCTTGGACGTTTGTGTTTCCATATGAATTCCTGTGTTGTTTTTTCTAGGTCTGAGAAGAATGTTGCTGGTAATTTGATGGGTATTGCATTGAATTTGTAGATTGCCTTAGGTAAGATGGACATCTTCACAATGTTGATTCTTCCAATCCATGAGCATGGGATATTTTTCCACTTGTTTGTGTCATCTTTGATTTCTTTGAGCATTGTTTTGTAGTTTTCATTGTAAAGGTCTTTCACGTCTCTGGTTAGGAAGATGCCAAGGTACTTCATTTTTTTTTTTGTGGCTATTGTGAGTGGAATTGTGTTTTTTATTTGGGTTTCTGTTTGTTTATTATTGGTGTAGAGAAATGTGATTGTCTTCAATGCAATACTATAAGAAAATGACTGACAGTACTGGGATTAACAGTAGCAAATATCTGTCTGGGGACAGGGAAACACCTCATATCAACAGGGTGCCTGAATGAAATGTAATTGTATACCTAACCCTTAACTGTACCCCACAACATCATAAAAAAAAACAAAGATGTGGGGTACAATCAGCGTTAGGTATACAAATGTTCATTACACAGGTAGCTTTGTTGATGAGGTGTGCCCCACCCAACTCTGGCAGTTTCCCACTACCAGCAATTCCACCCCCTACTCCCCTGGCAGTTTTCCACTACTGCCAATACCTTTTTTTTATAGTGTTATGATAATTGTTCAAGGTTCGCTTATGAGTGAGAACATGTGGTGCTCAGTTTTCTGTTTCTGTGATAGATCACTGAGTATGATAGATTCCAAATTCATCCAAGTTGCTCCTAAATCCCTATGTTTGTCCTTTCTTATGACTGCATAATATTCCGTTGTGTATATGTACCGCATTTTTTTTATCCAGTCCAATTTCGATGTGCAGCATGGTTGGTACATCCATTTTTGCAGTTATGAATAGTGCTGCAATCAACATGTTCATGCAGGTACCTTTTGTGGAATGATGTGAATTCCTCTGGTTATATTTCCAATAGGGGAATTGCTGCATCATATGTAAGGCCAATTTCTAGTTCTTTCAGAAATTGCCACACTATCTTCCAAAGAGGTTGCACTAGTTTGCATTCCCATCAGCAGTGTAGAAGTATTCCTTTTTCTCTACATCCTCACCAGCATCTGTTGTTGTTTGTTTTATTAATGATAACCGTTCTTACTGGGGTTAGGTGGTATCGCAGTGTAGTTTTGATTTGCATTTCTCTGATGATTAGTGAGGTTGAGCACTTTTTCATGTGTCTGTTGGCTGCCTGTATATCTTATTTTTCGAAGTCTATTCATATCTTTTACCCACTTTTTAATGGGGTTGTTTTTTTTTTTCATTTTGGTACATTTGAGTTCCTTGTAGATCCTAGGTGTTAGGCCTTTGTCAGATATACAGTTGGTAAAATTTTTTCCCATTCTGTGGGCTGTTTCCCCGAGGATCAGTGTCTTATATAAACAGTTTTGAGATATCCATATGCAGAAGAAATATATGAAAATATGTATCCTTATTTCTCACCATATTCAAAGAACAACTCAAAATGGATTAAAGACATGACGTGAAACTACTAGAAGAAAATACTGGGGGAAAGTTCCATGACATTGGTCTATGCAAAGATTTTTGAATATAAAATGGGCACATGGGATTATATCAAATTAAAAAGTTCAATAGTGGCCAAGAGCTGTGGTTCACATCTGTATTCCCAGCAATTTGGGAGGTGGAGGCAAGCAGATTGCTTGAGCTCAGGGGTTTGAGGCCAGACTGAGCAACGTGGTGAGACCTCATTTTCACAATTTTTTTTTTTAATTAGCCAGGCATAGTGGCACTTGCCTGTGTTTTCAGTTGCTTGGGAGGCTGAGGCAGAAGGATCTCCTGAGCCCAACAGATTGAGATTGTGGTGACCATGAGATTGTCACTGCACCCCAACCTGGGCAACAGAGTGAGACTCTGACTCAAAAAGCAATAAATAAATAAAATATAAATAACTTGATTAAAATGGGCAAAATATCTGAATAGACATTTCCCAAATACCTGGCCAACAAGTATATGACAAAAAACTCAAAATCACTAATTACCAGGGAAATGCAAATAAAAATGATGAGATACCTCCTCACTTCTGTCAAAAAGGCTATATCAAAAAGTTCAAAAAACTATCATATGACCTAGCAATTCCACTATTGCATATATATTCAAAGGCAATGAAACATGATGTTGAAGAGATATCTGCACTCCCATGTTTTCCCCAGCACTATTCAGAATAGCCAAGATACAGAATCAACCTGTTTATCAAAAGCTAAATCTATAAAGACAATGTGGTATATATACATAATGGGATGCTATTCGGCCAGCAAAAGAAGGAAATTCTATTATTTGCAATAACATGGATGAACCTGAAGCACGTTTTGCTAAGTGAAATAAGCCAGGCACAGAAAGACAAATTCTACATGATCTCATTCACATGTACAAGTTAAAAAAGGTGATCTCATGGAAGTAGAGAGTATAAAGGTGATTATCAGGGGCTTTTGGGTTTAGGGAGTAAGGAAGTTGAGGAGATATTGGTCAAAGGATACATAATTACAGTTATATAGGAAAAATAAGTTCAAGAGATTTACTCTATAACATGGTGACTACAGTTCATGATGATATATTGCATAGTTGAAAAATGCTAAGGACATGGATATTAACAGTTCTTATCACAAAATGATATAATTATGTAACACAATGCATTTGTTAGTTAGCTATAATTAACCATTTTATGATGTATATATACTTCAAAACATGCCATACATACAATTTTATGTCAATTTTTAAAAGTAATAATATTTTTTCAAAATATTGCTGATCTAGATATTTTATAACAATTTTGTAGCAGAAATTAGGTAAAAGTCTGTCTGTAGAACGATCATATTATTGCAAAAAAAAGAAAACCCTATCCTGAACCATACAACTAGTACTTGGCAAGTGAGCTACCACAAACCAGAATAAAGATAATCATTATATCTTATAACATCCTCATTTCCCATTATCATGTTCTAAATCAACCTGCGGGGAAGCACTTTTTGGAATATGTGGTACAAAATGGATGAAAAACAATTTCTAGTCATTATGACTTCTTAGAATTCAGATCCCTCTTAGGTGTTTTAAACCACAGAATTACCATATCATGGAAGAAGGAGTTTAAATACTGCTGTGATAACACGTCTAGAGTCTTCCTCTGCCTCAACCTCTTATTGTCCATTTAGAAAACAAGGTAATATTTTAATGTATGCCTTTGCTATTCTATGTGCCTAATAATACTGTGAAACCTAATAATAGTCTACAATGTAAAATTTTTTAATTAAAAAATATATTATTTGAATACTAATGCCTCTATACCTTAACAGGCTTTGTTTTATAATTAACATCATCTACTGATTTATATGCATTTGGGTGCTCTGAATAGAATTAAGATATAGACATTGAAAAATGTTTATTATGCTGATCTATTTTATGATGCCAAAGTCATATTTTAAGGGCAAGTTCATTGTATTGAGGTTTTTGGAAGTTCAGGGAACTGTGTATTTGATGCGTGACTTTCTGAATCAATTTTTTGTCTGGTAACCAAACACCAAAATATTTAGCTAACAGAACTGTTCTGAAGACTAGAGATAATATTTAAAACATGCCTAACACAGTGTCTAGGATAGAGCAGGTGCTTCATAACTGCACTTATTCATTTATTCTCTATTAATATCATATTAAAATATTTATTTGACTCTCAATTAGCATTTGTCTATAATTTAATTGCTTTCATCTATAAAAAATATATGTCTAATGAAAATTGACAGACAGCCATATATAATAAATGTATTTCATATATTAAGAAGCAATAATATAGTTATAATCTTATTTTAAAATATTTTTATGAAAATGAATATTATATGAATAAGTATTATTTTATCCTATAAAAGTTAGCAAACATATCTGTGACATTTTATTAGAGTTTCTTAATAGAGTTAGAAATTAATAAACTTAGGCAATGCAAATCTTTGTATAAGACAAAGAATAATGCCTGTGCATAAACATTCTTTAGATTTGCAAATTTACCGGTCACCAGCATATGTCATACTGTTTGTAAAAATATCTTGTCTTTCAAAATAATTAATTTAGGCTGGACAGTGGCTTTTGCCTGTAATCCCAGTACTTTGGAAGGTTTAGCAGGGGGATCATTTGAGCCCAGTAGTTTGAGATCAGACTTTGTCTCTACAAAAAATAAATATAAAAAAATTAGTCAAGTGTGGTAGCTCCAGCTACTCAGGAGGCTGAGGCAGAAGGACCACCTGAGCATCTGAGCATGGGAGGTTGAAATTATGATGAGCCATGATCATGCCACTGCACTCCAGTCTGGGAGACAGAATAAGAACCCGACTCAAAAAACATACTAATTTAACATATGTAGGATATAAAAAGCAAGACACTTTTATATATTAAAAATACATTAGAATAGCTTTATTTCATTTTTCTGTTATTTGTTTAACCATAGGAAGAGTTGAATTGATATGTGGTCAGAAAACTTTGTGGAATTGTATGTATCATAGTACTAGATGTTGATTTATCTCAAAGGGATCTTAGAAATCATGTTCAAGGCCTTTCTTAGGTACATGTTTAAAATGAGGGGTAGAGATGTTCAGTGACTTGCTCATACTTCAGCAGCCAATCCCAGGTTGAACACACACCTGCTACTTTTTGCCATGCTGCATGTATGTCTCACCTGAAAGCTAATTTAAAAGTGAGTTTCTGTTCTGCTTTGCATTTCTGATCATTGCTCTCCATGAGTTTGAAGAAGAGCTGTAAATAATATGGGCTGATATATTATACCTGTTAGGTTTATCACTGTATCTTCAAGTCTAGAGTAATGTCTGGCATGTGTTGGCAAATATTCATTAATGAGTAAGTAAATTAATAAATAAATTAACCAACTCTATATAGAGCCAATAATCTTACACATTTATTATTCCAGGAAGAAACTTCTACATTTTAGAAACCCAGATTGTATGTTACAGTCTGTTCATACAGTTTCTCTTTTTAAAGAACTTGTCATATTAATACCCATGTTTCTAAAATGAATCTGCTTTTAACTGCTTTCATTTTTATTTTCCCATTATCTAAAATGATAAATTAATACAAAATTAATGAGGAAATGTGATTTTTAAGGAGTGGAAAGCTATTATTGACTTGCAACATATCCATTTTTCAGGACTCAGCAAACATGAAGTTCTTCATCTTCACCTGCCTTTTGGCAGTTGCTCTTGCAAAGCATGTAAGTATAATGAGATACTTATGAGTATATATCCTTACTTAAATGTAAGAAGAGTAAACCTTATATGCAGAAGATGACAGTGAAGGGCATCAAGGAATAGAGATTAAGTGTGCAGACTTCTACTCCTATAATCAAAGACAGTGTTGGCCCTGCTTTACATAATATATGAAGGTGGACACACTTTTTATGAAGTCTTCTTCTACAGCTAGGAATATTTTTAGTTATAGGTTAAAAGGTCTATATATCCTTCTTTATCTGCTTGCACTTACCATAGAACTATATTCACTACCATGGCATATCTCTTTGAAAGTTTGAGAAAGTCACAAATAAAATCTAGATTCCAAAACTATCTCTCAAACAAGAGTCAGAGTTTAATCATCTTTGATTACAGTAGTTCAGAATCTAGGATGACTAGATAGGAAAACAGGATGATTTTGTGGCTTACTTGCCAAATAATAAATGCAAAGCAATCCTTTCACTTCTCAAAGTATCATATTCTTCTAGAAAAATAATAATAATAATATTCACATCACAAAATCATAAGGATAGCACTAAATACTTTGAGGTGCTTTGAAAACATACACACACACACACACACTTTCTCAAAAGTAACTTAAAGATTCTTTTTGTTACCTTCCAGTCAGCACCGTCCGTCTCTCTCCCATACCCAAAATCTCTCTTGTCACAAGTGCATCATTCCTTTAGGGTGATATGTCTCCATATCTCACACATCAATTTTAACAAGTTCTTGTTCTTTCTCAAACATAGAGCCAATTCAGGGGCAAAGGTAGGTAAGAATTTCAGTTAGATACATAGAAATAATAATTCTAATACTTTGGTAATCAAGCTCACACTAAACTTGAATTTTTTTAATTTTTTAATTTTAAAGATGTGGGATACAATTCAGGGTAAGATATACAAATGTTCGTTATGCAGGTACCCTTATTGATGAGGTGTGCCCCTTCCTCCCCTGGCAGTTTCCCTGAGCGGCCAATCCCACACCCCCTCCCCTGGCAGTTTCCCACTACTGCCAATCCCTTTCTTATAGTATTATGATAACTGTTCAAGGTCCACTTATGAGTGAGAACATATGTTACTCTTTTCTTTGTTTCTGTGATAGATCACTGAGTTGATAGACTAAATTCATCCAAGTTGTTGTGAAGGCCATATTTTTTTCCTTCTTTATGGTGGCATAATATTCCATTGTATATATGTATCACATTTTTTGAGTCTAGTCCAACTTTGATGGGCAGCATAGTTGGTTCCATGTTTTTGCTATTGTGAATAGAGCTGCAACAAACATGCGTTTGCAGGTATCCTTTTTGTAGAATGATTTGAGTTCCTCTGGGTATATTCCCAATAGGGGGATTGCTGGGACATATAAAAGGTCAATTTCTAGTTCTTTCAGAAATCGCCACACTGTCTTTCAAAGAGGTTGCACTAGTTTACATTCCCACCAGCAGTATAGAAGCATTCCTTTTTCTCCGCACCCTCACCAGCATCTGTTGTTGTTTGTTTTATTAATTGTCAACTGTATATCTGACAAAGATCTACATGACAATAAATGTTTATATTTTAATGATCTACTAATCTTAATAACCATTTCCTTTTCATTCTAATCGGTAATTGTCTTCAATCTTTCTTTGAAATAAAATAATTTTATTCAACTAAGAATGCAGTGTTTTCACTAGTAGGTCATGGATATTAAAAGCTATTTTGCCACAATCGATTGAGAACATAAGTACACAGCTGAGTTTGTATGACAGTTATTTATATTAAGAAAATTCATTTAATCTTCAACACTTTATGTCACTTGACAGAAGAATTTGCCCAATATATTGAATTCAAGCCATTAATATAAGTTAAGTAAAATAAAATATAGCATCACGGTCTTAAAAGATATTAAGACTCTGTGGTACTTTTATGCATATATCATATTTTAAACTGTGGCAGGATAAATGCATAGAAATGAAATCTCAATCACTTTCTACAAGTACGAAATATATTAGCCCACATTAAGAATTTATTTGAAGTATATAATTATTTGCTGAGTAATACTATAGGAAACAAACAGAACTTTGCAAAAGAACTTTATCCAACTAAAGGTTTTCAGAAGCAGCGTCTTAAGATTTCCTTTCTACCAAGAAGCAAGGTAAACAGAGATATCAGCTTGACATTTCTAAAATATGATAAAAGTGAAACCTGCATTTGTCTTTTATATAGAAGATGGAGCCTCACTTCTCCAGTGAGGTAAGACATTTCTACCTAGTAAACTCATGATATACCTTAAATTAAGTCGTGTGTGTGTGTGTGTGTGTGTGTGTGTGTGTGTGTGTGTGTGTGTGTGTGTAGACCAAAAATATACACATTCATGTTATCAAGAGTATACTTGTGCATTTTTTCTGAATGGCCCCCAGGGCGAAAGTTATCAGAAGTCATGGTAAACCTTCTATATCTCTTGATTAGAGTGAGAAGAATTCACTCCACATTTCTGAAATAAGAGCTCATGCTCACCTGCATCCATCTTCTATGTTAATTTCCAAATGACTTTTCAAAATATTCAGAAGATTCCCAGATACCCAAGACATCTTTAGTGTCGCCCAAGGATTTTCTTGTTTTTCTGTGATGTATTTCATTTCATTAAAAAGACAGAAGAAAACAGAAATACAATTGGAAATTGTGTAGAGGAAATAAAAAATCTTTTTCTTCTGTGTGGTTAATATTTTAGAAAGTTTTTGTTTCTGTTATTTATAACCCAAAGCACAATACAGAATTAGTAAGCTATCTGAAATATGATGTTAGTTGCATAGGAAGTGAAACTTTGGTCAACTTTGTTCTGTAATTCAGACAAAGACTAAATGCATTATCTACCCACTGGATGAATGGTGTAGATTGATATATTATACCTAGCACAAATACAATTTAGGTAAATTGGTTTTGTTCTTTGTTCTAAGGAATCTGTCAGCATCTCCCAGGGAGTAAGTGCTAATTTCTTAAATTTAATATATTTTAACTTTTTATTTAATCAAGATAATTAAATAAATTTACTTATTTTATAGAAATTTAAGCAGGACGAGAATGTGGTCATTCTTCCCAATGAGGTAAAATTTATTTTATTTACTTTAATCTATGAACCTTTGATGAACTATTTTTTTCATTAAGCATAAGTAATTTTCTCTTACCCATAAATGAGTTTTTTTTTAACTATGATAGTGAAAATGGTGATGTTTTTGTTGCTTTGCCAAAATTCAAGAAACCAATATGAAAGAGGTCTCATGGAAAGATTTGTTGGCCACGTTATTAAGCATATATCTAGCAATATATTTTTTCTGATTAATCTGTAAAATAATTTCTTCTTAAAGGTCCTTCACCTTTACTTTATCTTCCCAATTCTGTACTCTTTTATTCACAGATTTGTGTATTCTTTGTTATCACTTTATGTGAAAAAATATTATATTGCATTTCAGTAAATGATATACCTTCTCTTCATTTGATTTTTTTTTCAGGAGAACTTTTACTCCACATCCTGTGAGGTGTATATTGATAGTATATCTATAGCATAAAATGAAGTACAAATACTGTCATGCTTTAAGCTTAATTGAAATAGATCTGGATTTTAAAACGCACTTCAAGACAATCAAATTTGAAAACAAACATTGTTTATGAATAAGTCAAAAATTATATTATTTTTTAATTCTTGAAATAATTCATTTGAATGAAATATATTTTTGCATGAATCAACTGATATGCTTAATTCTCAGATTTCATGAGGAATGGAGAATTTGTCATTTAGTGCTCATCATTCCTAAAACTCCCAACTTTTCATTTTCTTTTTAGAAACTTTATTTTTCTACTTAGGTTAATGTACAATATTTTTTTCTTGAAATTGACTCATTTAAATTTAAATCAATATGTTCATAATAGAAACATTATATATTTATTACCAAAAACACAATAGCTGGCCTAGTAAAACATTTTTTCCTAGTAAATAATGGTGAGTAAAATGAAAAGTAGCTTATTAATGCAACGCCTAAATGAATTTTGTGTATTTATTCATTCATTTGACAAACATGTATTAAAGAAGACTATATTATGCTCTGGGGATAGTATGAATACAGCAGGTAAAATCCCCTCCCCCCCCCATAGCACTCACATTCTGTCTTATCACTTCTTTTTTTTATAATATATATTTTTTATTTTAAAGTTGTGGGGTACAGTTAAGGGTTAGGTATACAAATATTTATTATTCAGATACCCTTGTTGATGAGGTGTGCCCCCCTTTCCCCAGATATTGACTACCGTTAATCCCACCTCCCTTCCCCTCCCCCCCATAGTTTCCCCCACTGTCAATCCTTTTCTTATAGTATTACAGTAGTTGGTCAAGGTCCACTTATGAGTGAGAACATGTGATGCTCAGATCTTTGTTTCTGTGAGAGATCACTCAGTATTATAAACTCTAATTCCATCCAGGTTGCTGCGAAATTCATGATGTTGTTCTTTTTTATGGCTGCACCACTTCTTGTATGTTTATTAACAAATGGAACTTCTAATACAATTCATACAAAACTTATAAATGAACATGAATCTATCCATGTCCTTCTCTTTATGAAGGAGGGAGTCTTCTTTTCATGTTCACATGAAAATTCTTTATCAATAATGCCATGGAAAAAATAAGTCTAATTAAAACAAACAAACAAACAAAAAGTGGGCATCCTAGTTAGTTACTCAGGAGGCTGAGGCGGAAGTATCACCTGAGCCCAAGAGGTCAGGGCTGTGATCATGACACTGCGTTCCAGCCCGGGCAGCAGAGTGAGACCCCAATTTTAAAAAAAACTCTAATTATTTAAGAAAATCACATGCCGAAAAAACCCACAAGTAAATGACAATTCCTCCCTTCCCTCTTTAAAGTAGTTACCTAAATTCTTCCATATTCTCTTGAGCCACTTTTCAATGACACTGTTTGTTTTAAGCTCTTTTATTTGTTTTCCAAAGGTGATTAGTAATGAACTGTTCAAAACCTCATCTTGTTGCTTTAATTCAATCCTTTTAAACTATCGTACCAATGATCATGTGGTAATATAAGGCCTATCTACAATAACTTCTAACATTAAGGAAACCATGGGGGGGTTTCTTGTGACACCAGATTTTTATTATTAATTATTATTTTTCAAGGTATCTTCTACCAGTTCATCTAGTGAGGTAAGAGATGCTTTCGGCTAACATCAAAAGAAAGTTTACAAAGAAACAGCAGATTTTTAGTAGATTGTTCATTAAGTGGTTACCCAAACTCATTTTCATTTGGAAGAGATTGAAATCGACTATCTGAGCAGTATATATTGGTTTCCTACTTGTGTTGTGCTTTTGACTCCAGAAGAAATTGCACTTTAAATTAAGCCAAAGTCAAATCAAGAGCCTGTCGTTTGCCTTTGACAAAGTTTTATTTTGGAAAACCTCTCAATGTAGCCTAAAGCAGTTGCTCTCAAAGTGTTTCCCCTCATCTAACACCATCAGTATTACCTGGGTATTCTGAAGCACCTCAAAATTTAAGAACCTCTTATTTAAAGGGAGTTAACAAGGGATTAGATTAAGAGTTGTATAGGTCACTGGAACAAGAAATCTCTGCTGTGACAGTAATACCCAAGCAATAAGTATGATGGGAAAAGTTTTCTGGGAAAGTTGGAAGCATTGAGACTGGAACTTTGTGGCCTTAGGCGAATCTGAAGTCTTTGGAGTCAGTGCCTAGCATATGCACTGCATCCTCCTGCTAGATTCAGCTGCAGGCATCAGCTTCAAATGGAGAGCCAATGGCCACTTAAAAATAGTATTTGTGTCCTCCAAAAAGAGTATGCAGGACTTAGTTTGCCACTCACCTCACCAGTCCTACTTGGAATTATTTTGTGTCACTTGCCGTTCTTTATAGGCATTTAATGTTATTTAAATAATGTAGAACTTACAGATTTAAACATAAACATATTTTCAGTCATGTGCTAATATTTTGGTACAACATGATGGCTCTGATAAATAATGGTTTCATTTATTCCATTTATTAAATTCTTAATACATAACATAAATTCTTAGTAGTAGTGACTTGGGCCCTAAATATGTAATTAATTACCCCAATACTCTATCATGATTGTAAGGCTTAATCATACAAGTAATGTTAATTCTTCTTTTCTTTCTTCCCTTAAGGAATCTGCTGAAGTTTCCACAGAGGTAATTTTCATTCACATAAAAAGAAAATAATATCACCTAGTAGTGTTCTTTAATGTGTATTTTTATAGCAAGTACTTCTTTTCTTTCCAGGAAAGTAAGCACACCGTGGGAAAAAAGCACTACCAAAAACAACAGGTAAATTTCCCATACAAATTTTAATTTCAAGTAAATTATCATATTATGGCTGTTTCTTTGCCCCGGTGTTCACACAATTCATTCCAACCCAATGAAATATTTACTCTCAAACTTATAGGAATATATATTTTTGTTGTTCTGACTTCCAGCTATTATTTTGTCAAATGGATGTGGATTTATATTTTAAGAGGAATGAGTGTTGAACAATTATTCAGCTGATTTTGGAAGTGTCACAAACTTCACAATTGTGTTGCAAGTTTAAATGGACTAAATTAGATACCAATGTAATTGAAGTTTCACATTATTGTTCATTCAGCTTCTCTTTGAGAATAGCATCATACACAGATAACTCAACATTACAAATTTTCAATGACCTCAAGAAGGTCATGCAATGCATCTTTGTGGACCAGGGAAGTTTGCTGTGTGCTCAGAGTAAGAGCATAGGTTTCGAAGTCAGGCAGTTTGTATTCTAACTCTAGTTCCACCTTTCCAATATAGTTTCCTTGACTAAAACTAAAAAGAGCTCTATTGACCCTGCGGGATTATGTTAAATAATATATATGTAATTACAGAAAAAGCACCTTGGAACATTGTAGATAGATGCATCTAAAAAAGAAGAAAATTATAACTATCCCTGCATAGTACATTCATCCTATAACCTTTTATAATGGATACACCTCTCTTTGAAAACTTAAAATTAGGATGCTCCAAATAAACTTCTCTTTTTAGGAAATTCTGGTTGCTAATAAATTTTTTATTGCTATAAGTGTCTTTTTTATATTTTGTCAAAATGCTTCCAGCAGCATTTTCACTTTGTACCACTTTTAATGTAACTAGATTCATCCAACAATTATTCACAGGCAATTTTAAAGACCCATTGAATTTCTGCACACTTATTTATTCTTACTCGCTATAAAATAAAAATTCTCCTGAGGAAAAAATCTATTGAAGTTTTATATTTAATCTCTAAAAATAATCTTTATATAGTTGGTTCAAAGGGTCTGAAATTTACCAAAATACATAGATGCTAGGCAAACTTCTCTCTATATTTTAATAGATACAATTCTACATGGTAGGTAATGTTCAGAGAGATTAAGCAATTTAATCAAGGTCATGGATTCTAGTTCCCAAGATCAAGAGAATTAAAGTTCAAATTCTCATCCTGAAGACCAGACTTACATCTACCAAACACATGGGGAAAAGATATGATAACCTGAGACACATACCTTATATTTTTTTTTCCTTTTTCTTTCTTACATATACTTTTTTAACATATAGTCATTTTTTCCTGGAGACTTCAGGCTTCAGATTTTATTTAATTCTGCTATTGACTATAGATACAGTTATAGTAAATTTTATATAACAAAATTATTATTTTACTAAGTAAATTTAACATGTACGTCCTAAGTGCTTGTGCATGTATTGCTTTACTTTGTTTCTCAAACAATTATTTAATGTAGGAGAAGATAGAAATCATTATCATCCTTTAACAAAATAATTGTAATGTAAGGAAATACTTTCTCAAGCTCTAAGCAAACATTTCCATTTTGTATCACTAAAAGGTTTTGTCTTAAGGAAACTTTTCTAATATGAGGGATAAATTTAAAAAGTTATCCATGGTCTCTTATTAAAATGACAAAAGTTATCTATGGCCTCTTATTAGATCATACACTTAAAGTCTTTTTTCTTTTCCTTTTTTTTTTTTTTTTTTTTTGAATACAGAACAGAGAACAACTCTCTTCCAGTGAGGTAAAGCATTTACTATAAAGATAATACTCTTGAAATTACCAAGATATTCCACACTGTACAAGACAGCACTTATTCTCATTTTTAAAATAATAAATCTAGATTTACATAATCCAAGAGAATTGGAACTACAGCATTGTAAGAAAAATTGGTGAATGGCAGACCAAAAATGTACACATTCAAGAATTCAAAGAGTTATCAATCAATATTGCGATGACACCATAGGCCTCTGTAATTTTGTAAACAGAATGAGAAGAGTCCAGGAATAAGGACTCCAGTTCATGCAGACCCTATAAAGTTCCATTGTCTAATGTCTTACTGCATACTATAGATGACTAAAGATGTTTTCGATGCCACCCAATAGATTGGCATCATTTCTACTTATTTCATCTCTGAGAATGATTAAAAGTCCAAAACATGAAAAAAGGAAAAAGATTTTTATAGTTATTAGTTTTGTAAGTCATTAAAATGTATTATTTCTATTTTTTTAAAAGGAATCTGCCAGCTTCTCTCAGGAAGTAAGTCAAAACCACTAATATTAAATATATTTAAGATTTTTAAATTTTACTATTACTACTTAATTTCTTCCTTATAATAATAAATGTCATTTATTTTGTAGCAATATAAGCAAGAAAGGAATGTGATTATGCATACCAGTCAGGTAAATTTTATTTATCTATTTATTGGTTCCTTTGTTCGTTCCTTATTCATTTACAATATTTTTTTAGTCATCTTAATTCTTATATATCTCTCTCTCTCTTTAAAACTCTGAATGTGAAAGAGATGATGTTTTTATTGATTAGCATACTATGGATTGATATAAAGAGAGACCCAAGAAAACATACTTGTGACCCATTTGAGAACCATGCTGTCAAGGGTAGGAATTATTGATAAGATTTAAAAAGAATATCATACTTCATGTAGTCTTCTTTTTTACCAATATGGATTTCTAGCACATTCATTCACACTGTTGGCTTGTAGGTATATGCAATCTGTTTACTCTGCTAATGATATTCCACAATTCAGTTATTTCCCTATTAGTAAAAGGCTTTTGAGTTGTTTGGGTTTGGCATATTTATTTTAAATTTTGATAGGTATTTCCAAACTGTCTTTCTTTGAGAGTGGACTTGTTTTCGTTTGTTTGTTTGTTTGTTTGTTTGTTTGTTTGTTTCCTAATCACTAATAAATGAGAATTCACAGATTTTTTGACTGAGTTTGGTTGAAATTTCTGAAGCACTATTCTAGATCTCAAAGCAATTTTAGAACCTCATTCTTGGGATTATTAAAGAGATTAGAAAGAAGCCTCTACTCCAAGTAGGCCTCAATGAGGGCAGTGACAAGCCCAAGACCACCACATCAGCCAGGGTGGTTTATAGATAACTGAGAAATTTGTTTTATAACCTGGAAACATGACCATAGCATGGTTTGTTTGTTTGTTTTTTTAATCTTAGATAGTTTTCTGAATTTGTTAGGGGGCAAATGAGAAGAGATTTTTCTGCCTCTAAAGGAATTTATTGTGATACAGAGGAAGAAATAAAGATTGACACTGTTGTAAGAGGAGGTCAAGTCCCAAGAAGAAATCCCACCTGCGGTCAGCAAAGGAGCATCAGAGTGTCTGGGGCAGCTCTCACCTTGCTCTTAAACAAAGAAAGAATTTCACATAAGAAGGGAGGAGAAAGGAGAGAGATCAGAGTCCAAGTTTGTTGTTTATGTTCCCTGAAAGGGCTCTGTTTCTCAGAATCCAGGTCCTCTCTGTGTAAGGAATCTTGTGAATTCATTTTTTGTTTTTCTTTAAGTTTTCATTTTGGTAAACTTTTAGAATTGCCAATTTGAGTTTTTTCCCTTACCGAATCTGTGCCTAGCTATTATTTACATATAGATATATGTATAAATACACATATATCCTTATATAAATATATATAAAGAGTAATTTCAAATATGTATATATATACTTGAAATTACCCTTTTTAAAACTTAAGCTATAACAAGTAATAAGAAATGGTATATATACTTTACACAACTCACAAGTTTAATTATATACTTAAAAATAAATATATAATTATTCAAATGAGCTGCCTTAAAGTGCTTGCTGATGAAATTAATCTTATTAAGTCATTCGTTCAGTTAGAATTCATTTAATTGATAAGTATTTAGCAAATAATATGTCCCTTACATGTTTCCAGATCTTGCGGATACAAAAGTGATTAAAAGAACAGCTACAAATAAATGTATTTGTATTCTTCTTTATAAAAGAGCTGTTTTCCTTTATATATTCAAGAGGAAATTATGTATAACCAATACATTGAAAATAATGTGTCTAATTTTTAAAAAAATTTTTTAGAAAACCCCAAATAAGACTGTTTCTGTGGTAAATAACTGTTTCTATATGACGCTATATTTGAAGCTATATTTGATTATATATGAATTTCTGCATATTAACATTAAAATATTATTGCTCCTGAAATTCTTGTCATTTTATAATAATATTACTATTAATAATATTGTTACTTAAAAATACAATTCCTCTCTACTTCTTAACTGTGTTTCTCTCTATTGACTTAAATTCTTTTCAACCAACACCTTCCATGTAAACAAGACTTACTACATAGCCTAAGTTTGCTATGATTTTTGCTGCTTCTTTCTTTTTTAAAAAATAAGATTTTACCATTTTTCTGAACTCAGAATTTTATTGCTATTGGTCTTTTTCACCTGTCATAACAATACATTTGTTGTAATATGAGAAACATCTATAATCCACAAATAGGAAGAATATACTGCTAAAATTTTAGTTATCCTAATTTCAAATATTTGATTATTATATTTCTTATTTCTCAAAGAATCTTTAGTAGTTTATCTAGTGAGGTAGATGATACTAATAAAATGAAATAATCATCCAATTTGTTGAGAAATATTTTGTTTCTTGCTGTTGGCTAATTATTATTAGTAACTTAGGTGTTTTCATCAAAATGTCAAATGGAAATAAAGGAAAACACTTGTAATAAATAGACACAAGCCCAAAGTCATTTTAGAAGTCTTGAATGATCCATCAATATAGCTGTGACTCTATTTCATTGGAAATATGCATTTTTAAATGTTAAATCAGGATCCTGTCGATTGCCTTCACTACAGTTTCATCCTGAACCCTTTTTCATATTGTTGAAATACTGGGGTTGAATACTGGACTGGGTTATAAGTTGTGTAAATCACAGGTAAAAGAAACACCTGCTGTGGACACAGAGTCAAGTGGGAGAGCACAATCAAAAAGGGTCTTGGCAGAAGGTGAAGCATGAATTTTTTCCCAGAATCTTGTGGCCTGGGGCACAGCCTAAAGTCTTCCTCCTCAGTGCCTTGGGAAGCATGCTTTATCTGCTCTCTTCATTTCAAGTTGTGGGCCCATGGCCACTAATACAAAAAAAAAAAGCAGAGGGTCTTCCAAGAAAAGGCAAGGACATGCAAGCTTTGCCACACACCACAGCAGGCCTAATTGTGTGTGTCTCTCTCTCTGTCTCTCTCTCTCTCTCTCTCTCTCTCTCTCCTCTCTCTCTCGTGCCTTCCTCTACTCCAGAGAAATTGGACATTATATGAACAATGTAGATAAATGCAAAATTTGAAAAACAATGCACTTTTACTCAACCACCATTATGCTAATACAGAGCATGCCACTACAATGACTATATAATCTCATTTAATTCATCATAAGTTCCTATAATAGGTTTATATCCATTATAAGTTCCTATAAAATAGGACTCTTTTTTTGGTAGTAGTGGCTTAGCCCTGAATTATTAAAATAATTAGCCCTAATTCTCTATTATAATGATATAGACAAAATTATTGGTGGGTTATTCAAGTGAAGCTGATTTTCATTTTCTGCTCCTAAGGAATCAACTGAAGTATTCAATGGGGTAAGCAATTTACATTCCAACAAAATTGATAAAATATATCTCTATATCATTTTCCTTTGTATCTTATAATCATTTATTTTTGTTATTAGCAGAAAACTAAGCTGACTGAAAAAGAAAAGAATCATCAGATATATGTGGTAAAATTTCCATACATTTATAAAACAATCAAACTTCACTCGAACACTGCCTAACTGCAATTCTCCTAACCAAAAAAAAAAAAAAGGAAAAACCTATTTTTATTAAATTGTAATTTTTAGAAAAATCTTCCTTATACTTTGTTAAAACTATTATAGACACATTCCCTCATTGTACTAATTGTACCCCTTAGCTTACTTTTAGCATGTATTGCTAAATATCCTCTCAAAAATTATTCCCTGATAACTCTAAAATCCCACTGATTTTTCATTTTGTAAAAATGAAAACGTAGCCTAAAGAAGAATGCCACTGTATGTAATTCCAACTTTAATTCGTACATCATTCTATGTCTAGGACGATATAGATGGTTCAAAATAAAATATAAAAGAGGAAAATATTTATTAATCATAAAATATGTGATAGATGTTATGCAAACAAACTGCTTTCTCTAAATCCGTTTACTTCTACAAAATAAATAATGCTCGGAATAATTAGTGTCACCGATTCTGCTAAATTAAATTATGCATCGTATATGACTCTGAGGTCCAGGGTTTTTCTACGTGACGTGGAAAAGAAACCACAACCTGGGATACTGATTTAAATAAATCAAGAAATTATCCTCTTGCTGTCTTTTTTTTTTTTTTTTTTTTCTTTTGTGTTGGAGTCTCACTCTGCCGCCCAGACTGGAATGCAGTGGCCGCTCCCAGCCACCGCAGCCTCCACTTGCTGGGCTCCGGCAATCCTTCCGCCTCAGCCTTCCGAGTAGCCGGAATTACAGGCATGCACTACCACGCCCGGCTGATTTTTTGATTTATTGTAGAGATGAGGTCTCACTGCCCAGGCGGGTCTCGAACCTGCGGGCTCAGGCAATCCACTCACCTCAGCCTCCCAAAGGCGCAGGATTACAGGCTGAGGCACTGAGCCCGGCTTCCTCTTGCTTTTTTACATGTACTTGTGAATTTTGTTTTTTCTTCTTTTTTTTTTTTTTTTAAACATTGTGGACTTGGGGTCTGAATTAGGATCAGGATTTTTTTTTAATTCTACGGTTCACTTTATGAATGTAAACATAGAGTTAATTTTATATGAATAAACTTTCTTTCAAAAGAATCACTTGGTATCATTTAGAATTTATTCATATAAAGTTTTGATTCATCTAGTTATGTTCAGACCTTCTCTGACACATGGGATATGAAGATAATTATTTATATTATTTTCTAGGAAAAAGTCAACCAATGTTATCAGCTTCTCTTTCCACAATATGCAAAAGCTATTCAGCAGTATCAGAAAGCCATAAACTCATGGAATCTGTTTAACACAAATGCTGGTCCAGTTTACCCCACTCTGGTAAGTGCTCTCTTTTTACTTTTAATTTTAAAAATAATAAATATTATTATTATCATGCTAAAAGTAAGCAAAGGGAAGGAAATAGAGAAAATTTGGCAAATTCTCAAGTAGAAACTGCAATTTTTAGACTGTAAATTGTTATAGAAGCTTGGAATTAAATAATAAATCATATAGTGCCAATACAGCCACAATAAATGAAAACAATCATAAATTGCATTCATATTTAGATTGAGTTTAAATTTAAGTGTTTACTTATACTATTTCAGTTGATTTTGTAAGAGTTCATAGAGATGGATCAAGATAGAGAATATTATTTACATTTTACAAAAATATGAACCAAATGCTAGTTAACATTTATACCTTATTTTATTTTTTAAAAAATTTTGACTTAGGAAATATTTTTTCTAACATAAGAAATCATTGGAAGAACAGGAGGTTGAACCCAGAGAACTGAAAATTATTATAAACAATATGCAATTTGGAGTTAGAAGACCTGACATAAAACTTGATTTTAGACAAGTAACATCATTTCTCAAGATATTTTAAGATATTATTTAGTATGCATGTAGTATTTAGTATGCATGAGAAAATCAGAATTTAGTACATATGATATACATGTGAGTCCCCTAAAGAATGTCCTAAATATTTTCATGGAGAAATATTTTTGTGAACATTTTAAAAATAAAATATGCCTCTTTTTTTAAAGGGATACTTTTAAGATTCTTGAATTAACTGCTTCTACATTACTTTGGTAAGTGTCTTTAGTCCCATAATTTAAGCAATAATTTAAGTGAGATTTTTATGTGAAGAATATGATCTTAAATAATATTGCTAAGTAACATAGTTTCAACTTTAACAAAATCATATTTTGGCATACAAAATGTTTTAAATTTTGTATCTTTTTGACTTACAAATGTAGGTTATTTGTATAATTTACATACATGTGTGCCCTATAAGTATTTTTTTAATTATATTAAATTTTCTCTGTAACTAATGATACATTCAGCCAGAAGCAATGGGTTCTGTTGGAAATTATCATAGAAATACTGTTCAAAAAATATCTTGTCACCTTTGAGTTGAGCTGGAATATTCAGTCTCAGCACTTCAGTTTGAGATAAATATAATATCAAAAGAGTTTCATACACAGTTCAAGTCATTTAAAAATAAATTTCCAACAGCATTTTCTCTAGAGAATATCACCAATTTTTAAAATGGATATAATTTACTTTCATTCTCTTTCTAGTTTCTCTCTTCAACAGTTCAATTAGTGAATTTTGAGCCATAATAGAGACTCAAAGAAACTATAATATACAAAGATGTTACTCTTTGTGTTGTCATTTTTTTTTTTAATATTGTCCTTTGCAGTCTTCAGGGTTAGCTCCTGTTCTGAAATTCTGTCTCAATTTATCTTCTTTGTTCCTTTTATATGTCTTGAATGTATATTTATAACATGACAAAGTAGGTTTTAAAAAAGAATAACAGTAATAATAATGTATTGAGGGCTTATAATGTGCCTGTCACAATTCTAAGCCCTCTGTGTATAGCAACTAATTTAATGTTCATCAAAAAATCTATGAAGTAATTAACACTATCCGCTGATTTGAGATAAGGAATCTGAGACCCAGTGAAGGTTAAATGAATTGCTCATGACAGTCCTGAAAAAGTGGAAAAGCCAAAACTCTAATACAGAGTTTCAGCCTTAAGCCTTAAGCACTCTATAACTGATGCGAAACTCTACCCAAAGACCACCTTGGGGATTTTCTGAGAGAATATTTTCTACTTCAAATACATTGTTGCAAACTTTATTTGCTCTATTATATCGTTTTGACCCTCCTAATAGTAAAAAGGTGTCAGAAAACTTTGCAAAATAATCTCATATGAGAAAAATAGTACCATGACTGTTACGGATAAGAGTTGAAAATATTATTGTATTTCATAAATAGTAATATTCCTTTGCTGTCACTATTCATAAAATTCTTCTACAATTTTGCATCCTTATTATATGTTCCATGATGTGAGAGACCCAAGAGATACAGAATTAAGAAACTGAACGTACCCTCATTATGCTCTGGTATAGACAAAGACACAGATATGGGAATACAATGTGCCTTATGCTAAGTTGGAGGTAGGAGAAGGATATGGTAGTACAGTAAGGTCAAGTGGTGAATCAGAAAAGATATAAGACAAAATATATTGAGTTGACAGAAAAAATATAAAAGAAACTAATAAGTCAAAAAAGGTGCAATAAATTCTGAATAATTTAGTTTTAAAATAAATTCTTAAAATAGCAGCCCAAAGTCATTGTATATAATAAAATTTTGCTAAAATCTAGATTCCAATTATCTCAAAGGTCTTATATTACAGGGAGAAGTAATATTTTATTTGTCCAATAAGCAAGTCAGGAAATAAGAATAGTTAATATGCTCCTTCAAATCGGCTGAAAATATAAATATGCATCATTGATAAATAAACATAAATACTATTTTTGTGTGCTAAATTGAAGGTGCTAGTTATTATCTCTCATTCACTAATTTGGTTAAATTAATCTCATCATAAAATTATCATCCCTTTCTATTTCATAGACTTTCTTGAGTCCATTGAGCATAAACACAAATAGTTACTAAAATCCTACTATGTGCCGGGGGTGGTGGCTCAAGCCTGTAATCTCAGCAATTTGGGAGGCCGAGGTGAGGTGATTGCCTGAGGCCACAGGTTCGAGAACAGCCTGGGCAACTTGACGATACCTCATCTCTACAATATATCAAAAAATTAGCGCTCACCTGCAGTTCTGGCTACTTGGAAGGCTAAGGTGGAAGGATAGCCTGAGCCCAGCAGGTCGACGAACTCCAGCCTGGGCAATGGAGTGAGACTCCAACTCACACACACAAAAATATCCTACTATGTGCTAGGAATCATCTTGGCAAACAGAAAATATTAACTAATAATAGTTATAAATATTAGTATTCTGCCAGACTAAGATGAATGTGTGTGTTCTATATACAAACAAATATTATCTTCTGGAATTTAAGTCCATTGTCGTCTCTTGCTTTTTTTTTAGGTTTGACTGAAAAATCCATCCCTACAGTTTCATTTTCTACCATATTGCTACATACCACCAGCATGTTTGGACAGATTTATTGAGAAGGCAGGAATTTTGAGCCAATGGAAGACTCTGGAGAATATTTCCTGCATTGCTTATACGCTTCCCATTAGTTCATGTTGAATATGCTGTGTGTATTGTGCTTTCATTTGGTTGATGATTATTTAAGGTGTTTTTACCACCTGAGTTATGGAAACACATTTCTTTTCCCCCTAAAATAAAATTTCAAGTGCATTTATTGGTGTGTAATCATTACTTCCATTGTTTATATTGACCCTGAGACTACCAATGCTAATATAAATAGTTTTTAACAATTAACTTTAAACCTGCTGGGCTACCATGAAAATACTTTGTACACTTTTTGAATATTTCAATTTTACTTCTCATAACTGATAACCTTGAACACTACAAATTTATATTCTTTAGCCACATCTGAATTCACAGTGCAATTCAATCATCAGTTTACTGTCTCTCTGATTTATTCATGCTTATAATTTGCCAAAGCATTAACCCCAAATCTTTGCCAGACCCCTCAATCCTCCTCTATCAGTCCACATTGTCCATCTAAAGTATGGAGTCAGGTATTGAGAATCTTAACCTCCTAAGATCCCCCATTAATGGTGTCACCAAATGAAAAAGCAGCAAAAACAAACAGATAGGTACATGTATGGGTCATAAGAGAAATTTCTAAAGGTGTAAGCATGTACAGAGAAGACGGAAGAATGGGGAAGCTTTAGGAAAGTAAATCAGATAGGGATGTAGGTTATTTGAGCATAGAAATATGTGCTAAGCATTCGGATATAATGGGAGAATATTAGAGGAGTTTCCATAGGACAGTAACATTATCTTTGACTTCACTGAGTGAAAAACTTTAAAGTTTAAAGATTTTATTTTTGTTTCCCATATATCAGTCCTTTATACCTCCCATTGTATTTCATTTTGTCCAACCCCTGTTAGCTTCACTTCCTTTCTTTTTTTTTTTTTGAGTTGGAGTCTCACTCTGTCGCCCAGACTGGAGTGCAGTGGCCGCTCCCGGCCACCGCAGCCTCCACCTGCTGGGCTCCGGCGATCCTTCCGCCTCAGCCTTCCGAGTAGCCGGAATTACAGGGCATGCGCTACCACGCCCGGCTGATTTTTTGATTTATTGTAGAGATGAGGTCTCGCTGCCCAGGCGGGTCTCGAACCCGCGGGCTCAGGCAATCCACTCACCTCAGCCTCCCAAGGCATGGGATTACAGGCTGAGCCACCGAGCCCGGCTCACTTCCTTTCTTATATAGCCTGAACATTGAAGGGTTTTCATAAAGAAGTAATATATGACATATATTTTGAAAAGATGGAACAGGAAGAAGCTAAGATAATTTTTCTTTGTCTTCATAGAATCCCTTTTCACATCCCTCAACATTATGACTATGTTCCATTCTCTCCGGACTTTGTTGGCCTCACTGTCTTTCTTACACAGCCCAAATTATTTTAAATATTATTTTTGATAGCTCATGTAACTCTCTGCTCCTTTACACTCACTCAGTCAACTCTACCTGAAAAACAGGCAGCCATGTAAAGCTCTGGATTTGATTTCTACTGCCATTTTACCCAAGCTGATGAACTTTAAAGTCTATGTTTTCTAGATTGTGTTGGTCACCAAAGATGTTGTAGCTATGCACAGAGAAATTCACATATTTGTCTCCATTTTACTACTATTAAAATTACAAAGATGTGTGGTCAAACCTTTCCACATTGGACTCAGAGTCAGCTGCCTTCTTAAGTTCTTAAGGTTCGAATTAATCTCACCAGAAAGCAATTTCCCCTTCGACTTCATAGACAATATTGAGTCTATTGAGCATAAATACTGTCCACCACCTAGTATGACACCTCAATAACTGGATCTAAATCTGAACATAAGTTTAACACTTTCTTTCAAGCTTCAAAGGGTTTGTGACCTTCCAGTATTCCTGTAGTTCAAAGCTAATAGTCATTTTGATGGTTTTTAAAATTTCCCTGTAACCTATCATTTCTGATGAGGTTCACTGTAGCACAAGTAATGACTGATAATTACAATGTCCCAAACTGAATGACTAGCTATGCACAGAGAAATTCATATATTTGTCTCAATTTTACTACTATTAAAATTACTATTACATTAGTAATATAATTATTAGGAATATACCTTGCAGATGAGGGAATTGTAGCAGAAAAAAAATGTTTCCTCCAGGGGCACAATATTATTTGATCCTGTTGATTAAGATTTACAGCCTGATAGTGACTATAGTTATCTGACTAATTCTTCCAGGCAATTTTCATGGACTTGTTTCTCCTACACTAATACTAATGCTTTCTAGGGTTCTGACCTCTTGTCTAACTGTACACATTTTCTATATGATCTTATCCACTTTAGTCATTTTAACTGCCACATATAATCAGATTAAAATCAAATTTTATTTTCTAGATTTAACTCCAAATTTTGCTCGTCCCCAAATTTTGACAGATATGCCCAACTATCTCCTGAATATTTCTATATTTGTTGGTTTTCTAAATTAAATGTATGCAATATGAAAGACACAGGGGACAGTGTTTCACTTGAATATCTATTGCTGAAAACATTATCTTACATTAAGATTGTCGGGTTATTAAATATATTTTAGACATAATATTTTGCTTTAGTAAGTTTAACCTTTTTGCCATTTGTAAATAAACACTCATGATTTGTTAAAGACCCTCCAGATTCAAGCTTATCTCATTGATAGGAATGGATGGCTAAAGATTTTACAGTAATTGGAGGAGTTTTAGAAAATATCAAAACATAAAATACATTATGAAAGTCTGGCCATGGGTTGCATACTTAAGGCAACATACTTAGTAATTCATCTTTGCACAATATCTCTCTTGTAAATTACACCCCTTGACATTTCAAAATCCATAGCAGTCAGTCACAGATGAAAATGTCCTCTATTTCCATTACTACAAAATAGCAGGACACGTTCTGGATCATCTGTTTGTGAAAATTATCTGCTGTTTGTGGAACATGAGATTGTATCTAACAAAAGAAGGTTACTGATATGTTTATAATTCATTCTTTTTTCAAACTGTCAAACATAATCCACTGATTTTCTATCTTGTTAGTCACAAAATAATGGGTCTAATATTTAATAGTATCTACTTTCCAGTGGTCCACTTTGAATAGAAGAATAAATTATTTTTTTTATTTTTATTTTAAAGATGTGAGGTAAAATTACAATTTAAATGTAGTTTTTCAACTTCTTCATTTACAAAAAGCAAGTGTCTGGAGCTTTAAGTTGCAAATGT
Organism: Carlito syrichta; assembly: GCF_000164805.1. Classification (NCBI taxonomy): domain Eukaryota; kingdom Metazoa; phylum Chordata; class Mammalia; order Primates; family Tarsiidae; genus Carlito; species Carlito syrichta. The sequence goes on along the minus strand of NW_007256563.1, from coordinate 142,795 downwards.
TTTATACTACTTTTTATATGCATGGTTGCATTTCTCATGTATTTCCAGGACCTATGATAGTCCTCAATGACCATCTTTCGCATGACTAAGGGAAGAAAGAAATGAAGGGAGGGTTCAGCCTGTAATCCCAGCACTTTCAGAGGCCCAGGCAGCGGATTGCCAGAGACCAGGGGTTTGAGACCAGCCTGACCAACTTGATGATACCTTGTCTCTACAATAAATCACAAAAAATATCAGTCGGGCATGGTGGGGTGCAGCTGAGGTGGAAGGATCAGCTAAGTCCACCAGGTTGAGGTTGCAGTAGTTGTGAGCGTGCCACTGCACTCCAGTCTGGGCAACAAGATTGAGACTCCAACTCAAAAAAGAAAGAGAAATGAAGGGAGGGAGGGAGAAAAGGAAGAAAGAAAAAATGAAGACTATAATGAGAAAATGGAAGACAAATGTAAAACAATTGGAATGGAACACTATTAAAGTGGTTGCTAGAGTTGAAGAACAGGAAAGGTGATAGAACTCCTATGTACGCTAAAGGGTATGCATGACTCCACATGTTCATCAAAATCTATAGAAAACTTAACCACTAAGAATGAATATTACTAATTGCAAATGGAAAAGAAGAAATAAACCAGGATGTTGGGGGAACTAAGATAAAACACAGACTGCTACAAGTGAATCCAACAGTATTACAAATAAATGACCTAGACTCACCAAAAAGGGTGGGAAGAGAGGAGTTAACTTAAGAAACTTTAAGAAAGTTGGCCTTGACTGGATGTTGTACTGTTAAAGAGTTAAAATAGAATATTTGCTAATTTTCCTTGAGGACTTTCTTTGACTTATAGTTCATTTAAAGATATGAGGCTTAATTTCCAAATATTTGGTAATTTTAAAGATATTTTTCTATCACGAATATCTAGCTAATTTATATTGTGCTGACAAAATATTTTTTATTATTTCTATTTTTTAAAATGTGTTCAGGTTTGTTTTATGGCCCTAAAGATGGTTTATCTTGAGGTATGTTCCATTTTACTTGGAAAATAATGTGTATTCTGCTGTTGTTCAGTGAATTTAGCTATGAAGGTCAGTTAAATTAAGTTGATTGATAATATTCTTCAAATGATTTGAAGAATATTATCAACCAACTAAAAAAAATGTTCATCCTTCACTTTTGAGAGCTCTATTTCCAGTACATAGATTTATGGCTTGACAGTATTCTTTCAATACTTTTATGATATCACTATTTTCTATTGTTTGTATGGTTTCTGATAAGAAGTTTTCTATAATACTTGCCTTTGTTCTTTTCTGTAGAAAGGTAATCTTTTTTTCTCTTGCTGTTTTCAAAAGTTTTTTTGTCTTTGGTTCCCTGTACTTTTAATAAAATATGGTGTGTGTGTGTGTGTGTGTGTGTGTGTGTGTGTGTGTGTGTGTGTGTGTGTATAGAATGTATTCTCCTTGGTGTTCTCAGAGTTTTGTATCTGTACTTTTGGTTTCTATCATTAATTTTGGAAAATTTCGACCATTATTTATTTAAATATTTCTTCTGCTATGTTATCTCTTTTTTCTTCTAGGATTGCAAATACTAGAACATTCGCTATTTTTCAATTTATGTTTCAATTTGGTGTATGTTCATGTCCTCTGATGCTTTCCTGGGCTGTGTGAAGTCTACTAATGAGTCAACTAAATGTATTTTTTTCTCTGTTAGTGATTTTTTTTATTTCTAGCACTTTTATTTATTCTTTTTAAAGTTTCCATCTCCATGTTGAATTATGTATGTGATCTTACATCATCTACCTTTATGATTATAATCATTAATATGGTAATAAAAGTTATTTTAAATTTCATGTTTGAGAGTTTCAACCTCTGTGTAGCAACTGACTGACACTGATATAGCTTTCAAAAAAAATCTTCAGACTTTTTTCTTGACTTTCTATGTCTTGTAATTTTTTATTCAATGCCAGATTTATGTTATAGCCAGTAGAATGGGGTAAAAATATTTAAGCTTGAATATGAGCATACTTTGCTTTAGTGCAGGTTGTTGTGTAATCTAGTCCAGAAGAGAGAAATTTAAAACTGGAAGAGAGGGTTCCCTCACTCCTGACAAACACCACAGTCACTATTATGATCTAAGTGTGTATCAAGTTAAATCACTTCACATTACCCTAATGTAAGACTTACATACTGTCAAGTAGCAGTATGTCTTGTAATTGCTTCTTATGTGATAATATATACTACCAGAGATATTAAGTTGTAAATAGTAAACTCACAGGATGAAAAGGCTCTTTCAACTTTTAATATTTATTCATAGTAGGTGATTCATGTTTATAACACCAACACGAGAAGAGAAACTTCATTGCTTGAAGAAAAATTGTTATTCTATTACATGCTTAACATAACAAGAACTAGAGTATAAAGTTCATTTATCACTTTTTCTAATTGATGCCAAAATACAGTCAAGTAATGAATGTTTTCAAAGTGTATTAAGGAATTAAGCTTACTGTCATTTCTAAGTTGGCCTTTTAGTGTCGGAAATAACTTCCTTATTTGTATGGTTCACTGAAGTGAGGGAAGCAATTCACAGCCAAATCAATCAAATTGATAAACTTTTCTTTAATTTTTTAAAAATCATTGGCTGATTTATTTCAAAACAAAAGAAAGCATTAAATTGGAAACTTCTTATAAATATCCCTGGCAGAAGGAGAGTGAGGTACATTGTCCAGATCAAGACAAGAAACTGCAACCTTGAAAAAAAGGTATTCCTTTTTTTTAAAAAAAGATGCTTGCATTAAAAAAATACTACTTGATGCTAATTAGATAGACTTTAATAGGGTGCCTATAAATGCATGGCATATTTATTTCGTGGTTCAGAGAGGCTAGTATCACAAGGCATTGTGCAAATTTAATTTGCAGCCGGGTTAGGTGGCGCAGCCTGTCATCCCGCGCCTTTGGGAGGCTGAGGTGAGTGGATTGCCTGAGCCCGCGGGTTCGAGACCCACCTGGGCAGCGAGACCTC